>NW_007727431.1:303162-311347 GCF_000696425.1 Galeopterus variegatus
GAAAGAAAGAAAGAAAGAAAGAAAGAAAGAAAGAAAGAAAGAAAGAAAGAAAGAAAGAAAGAAAGAAAGAAAGAAAGAAAGAAAGAAAGAAAGAAAAACAACAATCATAATAATACATTGAACTTTCAAAAGTAGAGAACAGAACTGAGGTTACCAGAGATGGTAAAGGTGAAGGGGGAGGGGGAAGTAAAAGAAGAATTGGTAAAGGTCCGTGAAAAACGATTACATTGTACAGTGTGGACTATAATAATGATCCTGATTTTAGCATCATATGTTGCACACAGGTGATGATACTCAATTCTGTACCCTCAGATATGGATAATCAACTATATTACAATAAAAAACAAAACAAAAAGAAATCTAAGTACTCGTTTTATATATAGTAAAGGACTATAGTCTATAATTTAAAATATTTTCACGAAGAAAACTCCGGGACCAGAAGACTTCATTTGTGAATTCTTCTAAATATTTAAGAAGAAATTACACGAATTTTATTAAACTTTTCTAGAGTTTTAACACAGTGTATATTTTAAAATTATTTTCTGAGGCCAGGATATGTTTGATACCCATACCAAATATTTAAGAAGAAATTACACGAATTTTATTAAACTTTTCTAGAGTTTTTAACACAGTGTATATTTTAAAATTATTTTCTGAGGCCAGGATATGTTTGATACCCATACCTAGCCAAAACATTACAAGAGTAGAACACTGCAGTAAAATTTCTCTCACAACATAGATGCAAAACACCTAAAAAAATTAGTAAATCAAATCCAATAATAAATGGATATCATGATCAAGCTGGATTTATTCCAGGAACGTAAATTTATTTTAAAAATATAAAATCAATTAATATAATTAATCACATTAACAAGATAAGGAGAAAAATTATGTGCATCATCACAACATAAAAACATTTGATAAAAATTCAAAACTTCTTATATATATCTACTATATATAAAATAAAATTATTACATATATATAATTTTATTAAATTAGGAATGGAACAGAAATTTCTAGTATAATATAATCAAAATGTCATTCATAAAAAAGACTATACAGCATATATCTTACTTAAATTTGAAATATTGTAAGCTTTATCCTTTAATATTGGGATAAGGATGTCTGCTATTATGACTTTATTTAACAATATAATAGAAGTGTTTCTCATTAAAATAAGGGAAAAAAACAAAGAGAGGGTATAAGGACTGGAAAGGAAGAAATACAAATGTTATTAGATATAAGGACATTATAAAAATTGATCAACAATCTCTACCTTTTGTTCAGTTTTCCTGTGAATATAAAAATGCTTTAAAAATAAAGTCTATTTAAAAAATTAATTGTTATTCTTTGTACTAGCCAAAAATAATAATAAAATGAACCTAAAAAATTATAATAAAATCAAAAACATCAACTACCTATGAGTTAATTTATTGAAAGATATGCAAAACCACCACAAAAAAAACTAAAAAACAAATTATAGAAGACCAAAATAAATGGAGGGATATAACATATTCATGGATTGGAAGATTCGATATTTTTAAGATATCAATATTCCCCAAATTGCTTTATAGATTTAATGTAATTCCATTCAAAATTTTAGCAGAGTTTTTTTAGCAGAATTTTTGTGAAAATTGACAAACTGATTCTAATATTTATATGGAAATTCAAAGGAGCAAGTATAGAGAAAATGATCTTGATAAAAAATCAAATTAAAGGACTTCTACTACATTTCAAGACATTACACTATTAAATATCAAGACATCATAAAGCTACCATAATTAAACATTGTGATATTGATACAAGGATAAACAAATGACTGGAACAAAACAAAGAGTCTAGAAACAATTTAAATAGATCATCACTTAATTTTCAACAAAGCTGCCACTGCAATGCAGTAGGGAAAGGAAGGACTTTTCAATAAATGGTATTGAAACCTACATGAAAAAAATAATGATTCCTATCCTTACCTTAACCACACACAAAAATCAATCTCAAATGGGTTATAGACCAAAATGTGAATGATAGAACAATAAAAGTGTTACATAAAAACATAGAAAAATGGCTTTACAACCTCGGAAAAGCAAACATTTATTAAACAAGAAGAAAGCAATAACCATAGAGGAAAAAAATAGGTAATTTTGATTTCACTTGACAGCACATCGATTCATCAAAAGACATCTTTAAGAGAGTAAAAAGTCAAGCCAAAGCTCCAGCATGTAAAGAATGTGGAAGTCATCATCTCTGTCCTTAAACAAGAAAGGATGAACAAACTGAATATCAGCAATTTTGCTTGAACTCATCATGGAAATGGGACAGCAGGGCAAACCACCACTCCAAAATCTGGAGAAACTGGCACACTCAGAGATAGGGCAACTGAGATCAGGTTACCTAGAGCAGAAGCCACTAGAAAAGTCAATGGAGCCATAAACTTAAATGGCAATTTTGACAAATTGATGTAATGTAGAAGGTGATGAAATAATCTAGCTGCATTACACATCTATGAACCAACCTCACTAAAACAGGTAGGTGTTGAACTAAGCAGCTTTAGAAATGTGTGACGTCTTTATGACTGAAGACAAAAGAAGTTGTATTCTGTTCGATGGGAACAGGAACATCTTTGCAGTGCCAGAAAGTAAGAAAGTGCTCAGAAAAACACCACGTTTCCAAAAAAAAGCCCACATTAATGGGGTACATCAAAAGGACACAGGAGCCAGCTGAAAGAGCTCCCCATGGCTAAAGCTGGAATGATTTGAGTGACAAAATAAAGTACTACTGTATTATAATCCAAAGTATAAGATAAATACCTTTGAGGGCTGGCCCGGTGGCGCACTGGAGAGTGCGCTGCTTGGGAGCGCGGCCCGCCGAGGGTTCGGATCCCATGTGGTGACCGGTTCCCGCTCACTGGCTGAGCGTGGCGTGGGCGCAACACTGAGGGTTGCGATCCCGTTGCCGGTCCCCGGTACGGGCGTGACACCGAGGGTTGCGATCCCGTTACCAGCCAGTAAAAAAGACAAAAAGGGAAAAAAATTAAAAATAAATAAATAAATAAATACCTTTGAGCCAATATTTATGTAAATTGATTGAATAAACTAATTAATGAGGTAGAAGAGGTAATTCTACCATGAAGAAGAATTCTGAGCAAGTTTTGTAGATACTATGCCCTCAAAGATGGGGAGTATAACTCTCCACTCTGTAAATGTGGGCTGTGCATAGTGACTTTCTTCCAAAGGGTACAGTAGAGAAAAGGGAGAAAATTTGTACAGTGGAGAAACCTGAAAAACACTACCTTAACCGGGTGGTCAGGGTTAACATCAACAGCAATAAGTCATGTTAACAGTACGTATTATTGATATGATGGGATGAAAATGACACTTTACCTCTGGTGTCTTCCTCCTGAAAACACATAACTCCAGTCTAGTCATGAGAAAAACATCAAACCAATTTCAGTAGAGGGGCATCCTACAATGTCCTTTACCAGTACTCTTTAAAACTCTCAAGGCCATCCAAAACAAGGACTGTCACAACTAAGAAGAGCGTATGGCTATATGACAATGAAATGTAATGTGATAAACTAGATGAAATCCTGGAACAGAAAAAGAACATTAGGTAAAAACTAAGGAAATATTAATAAAATATAGACTTCAGTTAATATTAATGTATCAATATTGGCTCTTTAATTATAACAAATGTACCGACTAATGTAGAATGTTAATAATAGAGGGAACGGGGTGTGAGATATATGAGAACTCTGTACTATCTTTGCAACTTTTCTATAAACCTAAAAAGGTACAAAAAAAAATTCTTTTTTAAAATAAAAAAGTTCTTTTAAAAAATAATTCACACCACAGAATAGGGGTAAATATTTGCAATACCTATACCTGGAAAAGGACTCATACAGAATAGGTAAAGAACAGACTTATATCTAGAATATATAAAGAAAAGACAACTGGCTGAGGAAAAATAGTCAATTTAATTGAGTAACTTTTTCACAAAAGAGAATATACAGATATAAGTATATAAAATGTGAAAGGAATTAAAACTATAGTTAAAAACCACTCCACATTCACCCAAATGGTTATCACTTTAAGAATTAACACTGCTAAGGTGGGGATGTGTATCTACTGGAAGTCATAATCACTGCTGATGGGAAAGTACCAGGTCCTTCAAAAAGCTTGTGGAAAAACAGAATTGATACAAATCTCTCCATAAACTCTTTGAAGTACCCTCATGTATCAGTGCAACTACTTTGGAAAATTAATTATTGTATATTAAAGCTGAATATACTTATATTTTAGGCTCAGCATTATTTATAATAGCCCCAAAGTAGAAACAACCTAAATGCTATCACCAAGTAAAATGGATAAATAATTTTTGTATGTTCATATAATTGGATATCATAAAATAATGAAAAAAATTTTATTGCTACATAAACAGTATGGAAGGACCTCACAGAAATGAACAAAATGAGCCAGACACAGAAGAGTAGCTACCATATGATGTCATGTATATAAAGTTCAAAAACAGGAAAAATCATTTATTGTGATAGAAGTCAGTGAATGTCACCTTAGTATGGAGATAAATGAAGGAGAGCATGAGAGAGATTTCTGGAATAATAGCAATATTCTGTCTTCATCTGGGTAATGAATATATATATATGTTCACTTTGGAAAAATTAATATGCTGTACATTAGATTTCTGTACTTGAAGCATGCATGTCATACTTCAATAAAATAATTTACAGAAACTACTACACTGAGATATTGTTTCTCACCTATCAGTTTTTCAAAAATAAAAATTTTAACAGTAAACTCTGTTAGGGAAACTGTGAAAAAAGGGGCCCTCTCAAGCAGTGCTGAAGATAACACTATATGTCACAGCCTCTATGGAGGAGAATTTGACAGTATCTGTTATCGGCTGAATTGTGTCCCCCCCAATCCATATGTTGCAGCCCTAACCCCGGTACCTCAGAATGTGATGATATTTGGAGATAGGGCCTTTAAAGAGGTGATTAAAGTAAAATGAGTTCATTAGGCTGAGCCCCAATCTGATCTGACTGGTGTTCCTTTAAGAAGAGGAAATTTGAACAGAGAGACACATGAGGGATGTGTGCCCACAGAGGAAAGAACATGCGAGGACACAGAAAGAAGGCGTCCAGCCATCCACAAGCCAAGGAGAGAGGGCTCAGAAGAAATCAAACATGCCAATACCTTGATCCCAGACTTCTAGCCTCCAGAACTGTGAGAAAACATATTTCTGTTGTTTAAGCCAACCAGCCTGTGGTATTTTGTCAGGGCAGCCCTAAGAAACTAATACACTTACAAAATTATAATGGTGTCCCAGAAGTCTTACAGCAGTTTTAAGTGTTATTAAGTTCAGAACTACAAGTGAAACAGCTTACAAAAAATAATTTGAATTTTTGTTTATATTTCATATATACCTATTTAGTGTTGTGAACTTTAAATAATTTTTATTTACTTTTTAGGCCCTGTGATTGAATTCTATACTCAGAGAATTAAATGTGTAAACAAAATTTAAATAATTGAACTGACAAATAATGTTTTTGTAAGTTTTTAACATTTCTGTTTCTGACATTATAAAAGCTTAAAACATACTAAGCTTGTGGGACACCATGTATATACATTTACCCTTTGACTTAGCCATCCCACTTCAATATATCTATCCCAGGGTTATGCTCGCAAAAATCTGAAAATATAAATCCACAGGGCTTTTTATTTCAGTAATATTGGTTGAAAGAAACAGGAATTGAAGCTAGACTTTTTTAATTTACCTGATTTTATATATTTTACTTTGAAGCCTCATAAATATTTTACATATTTTAAAGTCAAAATTAAATTTCAAAAGAGAAATCCCTAAAAACTGAAAGTAACATAAGAAATATACTATGTATGCAGATGATGTAATAATCAATCAAAGGAGAACTAATCCAAATGACTTTAAAGAATAGCAAATTGACTGTATATCCCTTGTATGATAGACCCTTTAAAAACACACAAAAAATGTTTAGCTGTGATAGTAATCATATTGAGTCATATTGCAGTGATGAGATAGGAGGTGCTCAGTTTTCCTGGGCTCAGGTTTCAGGACACACCTCTGGGTTTCAAGCCACTCCCTGAGGTCTCGGTCCCCTCCTCTGACTCCTCCCCTGTAGGAAAGCTACTGTTGCCAGTTAGACCTATTTTCAGTACAACATGGGGAAAATGAGACAAGGGGCTGGCTTATGCAAATCCAGTGGCTGGGCATGCTCAGTAGAGAATGGTTATATAACCATGGTAGCTGAATGACCTTCCTCTAGAGGTGTTAGAGAGCACAGAATATTCTTGAATATGTCCAAGGGGCTGGCTTATGCAAATCCAGTGGCTGGGCATGCTCAGTAGAGAATGGTTATATAACTATGGTAGCTGAATGACCTTCCTCTAGAGGTGTTAGAGAGCACAGAATATTCTTGAATATGTCTGGTGAGAGAGGGTTTGACCAACGAACATGCTCCAAGAAGAAACCAACTGAGTGTGTGCAAGATTAATGTTACATAACTGGGAACCAGCCCCTTAATTGGATATTCATTAAGTAGCAAAACTATAAAAGCTGAATCTCGGCAGAAGTTGAGGCTGTTGGTCACTCTCCTGGAGCCAGCCTGCACTTTGCCTGTGGAGTGTTTCTTTCTTTTTGAATCAAACTCACTTTCAGCAAGCTGCTGCTCATTCTCTTGAGCCAGCCTGCACTCTGTACTGAGCTTTAAATATGTATTTCTTATTTGTGTATTAAACTTGGTGTGGGTCCTGCTCAATTTCTGGAGCTATGTCGCACTCTCTCTGTGAAATCTGTATCTCTTATTCATTATATTAAACCTGTTCTCATTTTCTGCTGTGACTCTGCTCTTGAATTCTTTCTTGTGGTGGAGTGAAGAACTTGGTAAGAGGACAGGGTAAGTTGAGGCCAACTATCGGGCCTCACCAGACCCTACCTCTGACATCAGTGGTGGTATTGGTGTTTTTATTCTGAGACTGTTGTGTTGGATAAGAAAATAGATAATTATGTTGGTGTCAGTGAGAACTGGGAAATGGGGCATGGGAAAAAGAAAGCACAGATACAGCCTCAACAAAGTTAAGAATGCTGTCATTCTGAATTTGTATTGGAAATGTCAGAATCAATTCATAATATAATTGCAAATGTCCACTGAAAACACCTGTCAGAGCACAATAATGTATAGGTGCCTCACTGTTCTGCACATCTCAAGCAGAGGCACTGCCTTCCCTTTGTGCCCAACTATCATTTCAATTATGTTCAATTGTGTAGAGAACAGCCTTGGAAGATAGACAAAGTGTCTCCCTCCAGAGCAAAGGGCAGGCATGCTTATTGCCCATTAGAAAACATCCAGGTTCCCTAAATTCAGGTTCCTCTCCTGTGATACATCCACTTCATTTCCAGGTGTCATCTGGCCCTTTGTATGACCTTGTGGGAAATGGGGTTTGGGATACTGGTGCAAAAATGCTGGTCCTCTGGCCACTTCTGAAATGAGTAATAAACTGTCCGTTTTTGACTGGAGTCTCTTGTCTTCCACCAATATTCATGAAACTACAGAAGACTGATTTATTAGCTTACAAGTGGGTAAAATCTCAGACCCTTCACAGTTCTTAAAAATACCTAGAAACAGTACCCTGCCTGGTAGTAAAGAATAATCCTAGTACCCCTGTTGTTGTCTCTAAATATCATTTTCCATTAAAATAAACCAGAGTTCCTTGGAGAAATAGTTTATTCCAAGTCTGGGGCAGGAAATGCATTAGAATGACCCTGGAACATCTTGGTATCCCAGAATTAAAAAAAAAAAAAAAAGTTACCAAAGACTACTAGGAGCATGTCAAAAGGACTCAGAAGTCAATCTGAATAAGGACAATCAATAAGAATACTAATGGCAATGAATGAAAACAAATGAAATCTATGGGTACATGATAATTAAAAAAAGAAAACTCATTGGTCACCTTTGGAGTATGGTAAGAAATCAAAATATAATTTTGAAAACTGGTACATAGGTGAAAAACAATCTAGCATTTTTTCAGCTTTCCTCTATGTGTACTATACCTCAGCATAAGCAAATTGTCAATGAGGGGAAGTTTCTCTTTATAGAACTATTCCAGCTATAAAATGGATTTTTATATCACTATTT
>NW_007727431.1:312044-323202 GCF_000696425.1 Galeopterus variegatus
AGGGGAAGTTTCTCTTTATAGAACTATTCCAGCTATAAAATGGATTTTTATATCACTATTTTTGTGTGTGTGTGTGTCCTTTCTGAGACCGGCTGCACCGTGCTCAGCCAGTGAGCGCATCGGCCATCCCTATATAGGATCCGAACCCGCGGCGGGACCGCTGCTGCGCTCCCAGCGCTGCACCCTCCCAAGTGCGCCACGGGCTCGGCCCTTTATATCACTATTTTATGGTTATCAGATTTTAGCTACCTCCTGATGGAAGTATGCAACGTCACCTATGAAATAATTTTGGCAAATAATTAAACCTAACTCTGATGAAGCCTCTAGCACTAACTACCAATTTACAGAAAATAGGGAAGAGAAGAATATAGTAAATGATAATCCAGGCATGTAATCAGCAAATTTCATTGAATAAATGCACAGTTTATTAACAAAAAAAGTAAGCACCTTGAATTGAATGTCCCTCCAAAACTTAGTCCCCACTGTGACTAAGAGGTGTAAAGAGCGTGGGAAGTCCTGGTGTAAAAAGGGTGGGAAATCCTATTATGGTAATTGAAAGGTGGGGCCTTGAAGAGGAGATTAGATTGTAGGACCATGTCATGGTAAATATATTAAAAAGATGGTCAGAGGCACAGTTCTGAGGGCTTTAAAAGAAAAGGTAGGAGACTCTCTCACTCTCTCTGCTTCACCATTTTCTTCCATGTGAGACCCCAGCATTGCTGTAAAGCCACCACCAAAGCACCAAAAAAGACTCACAAGATGTGTTCCCTGGACCATGTACTTCCTAGCCTCTGAAACTGTATGCAATAAATTTCATTTTCTTTATAACTTACCCAGTTCAAGTATTTTGTTATAAGCAACAGAAACAAACTAATATAGTAAGTAAAAAAAAAAAAAGAAGAAGAAGAAAACAGGGATGGGATATCTATAGATTAAATGAGACCTTGTTTTGATACCAATTCAAATAAACTACAAAAACAAAATGAATATTTATGAATCAATAGAGGAAATATGATTACTAGATATTTGATATTAAAGAATTATTGTTTATTTGGTTGAAGGTGTGATGATAATATAGTAGCTATGCTTTAAAAGGGAAATCCTTGTCTTTCAGATACATTCTGAAATGTATAGAGGTGGGACATGATGTCTGGGATTTTTTCAAAGTAATTCCACATGGAAAGAGGAAGTAAAGACAGAAAGCAAACATTGTAATAATTGGCTATCAGGACATGCGGATTTTACATGATTCTCTACTTTTGTGATTGTTTGATATTTTCCATATTAAAGGATTTTCAAAAAACAGCAGTCAGGTTTTTTTACTAAAAATAATGATGGCGAAGTAACCAACAGAAAAGAATTCCTAAGAGGAAATACATATGGAAGTATGGGTTCTCAATCGAGTATCAACTCTGCCATCTACCACAGACAAAACTTTCCCGTTTTTAGACAATGCAAAATATAGTACACTGAAATGAGTTAGTCTCTTTAACAGTGTGCTTGAAGCATTTAATTTTATCAAAAAAAAAAAAAAAAAGCTGCTGATGTGAAACACTGCTCTGGCATAATTCACTTTACAATTACCCAGGAGCACTTCATAACCCAAGTTAGTCTAAATTCAGAGAAATAAGTTACCCAAGGAATTAATTACCATCCGATTTATTACTTCCCATATCATCTAAGCTGCTGAAAAACTGGTTACCTGGAAAATTATGTGTTTTTGAAATACTTGTCAAATTTAATTTGGTTGAGTTGTGAGGTAGAATTAACAAGCATTTTCCTATTTCTTGTGCCTAAAGAGCCACAGGTGTGTCTTCTACAGGACAGTTGATTGTAATATGTTGGAGTAATCCTGCTCTCTGCAGCTGTACAGTCAAGGCTACTAGAATTTAATGTCTCAAAAGACATAGCTGCAGAAATCTCCATGAAATTTAGCAGCTGTCAACACCTAATTGCCTGGTAGCACACCTGATTTTCTAACATCATATGATTGATTTGAGATTTGGACTGGTGCTTGATGTTTTACATCAAGGGTATACACATTCATAAAAGTAAGACCTGTATTAATGCAAAGTCAAACTCTCCTCCATTCGCTTTTTTCACCAATTTGGTAGGAATAGATTTGGCTGTCCTGACATCAAGAAAGTGATCTCATGAGTCTCAAAAGGTACCTTTATGTTTTATATCAAAATATAAATGGAAATATTGATATTCAAATACTGTCTTCTGATTTCCCATTAATTTTCCTCCCTATGGCTGCCAGACTTAGCAGATAAAAATATAGGACACCCACTAAATTTGAACTTCAGATAAACAATTTTTTTTTTTAGTATAAGTATGTCCCAAGGATATTTAGTATGTCTCATAGAATATTTGGGACATACTTATACTGAAAAAGCATTTGCTGTTTATATGATATTCAAATTTAATTAGGGGTCCAGTATTTTATCTGGCAACCCTAGCCATCCCTAAAATCATCATTAGAGACTAAGCTTCTGATGCTTACAAAAAGGATGAGACTTTTTACATCATTCTTGCTGAATGGAAAACTGCAATGTTCTGGTACAACGTCTCAAGGGAATCATTGTTAAGAGATATCTAGCCACATACATTCTTCTAAAATCAATCTCAAAAACAAATTTTCACCTGAAAAGCAAAATCATCAGAAAGAGCAGCTGAGTAGATTTTACAAGTGGATTTATTTGGAAAGCAAAGTTAAATTCGTTGTTGGTAAACTTTGCATAATATACGAAGTGTTTCACTAACTTTCCTCTGTGACCTGGGGCAACCATAATATTGCTAAAGAAATCTAAGTAATCTTTACTAGAGAATTGCTTCTCAAACTTTAAAAGTGTGCAATCACCTTGGGACCTTGTTAAAATGCAGATTGTGGTTCAATAGGAATGAATTCTGTATTTCAAACAAGTTCCCAGGTGATTTGAATGTTGCTGGTCCTTATACCACTCTTTGAGAAGCGAGGGACTAGAGTAACACAATCTACATAAGAGATTCTGTGTAAGGTTTGATACAAAGAAAAACAGCTGAATGTCAAGGACTCAAGTCTCAGAAGGACCTTGAGAATCAGGGTAAGTGAATTATGCTTGAAGCTGGGAGTATAGCCAAAATTTTATTAAATAGTGATTGAGAATGTACTGAAGATATCTCTAATTGTATATCATCCCTTCCTGAGATAAGTAACATATAAGTAATAGAAACCTGGGTCAGAAAATTGATGTTTACAAAAAATGTTTTGAAAGAAAAGCAATCCACACCTATCTCAGTCTCTGGATCAGGGGCTCTTACCTTGAAGTTCATGGTGCCTGAGTGGTCCAGGAGTAGATTCTGGAGGAGCTCAAGAACCTCCTGACACTTCATTAAAAAATTGGGTGCTAATAATATACAGCCAATATTTAAAATATTTAACAACCAGTATGGCCTAGGCACCATCCAATCAGAATGTATGCCTGACCTGTCCAAACAGCTGTCAGCCAATTTGTGATCATGGCATAACCCCTAAATATCAGGAGCCTGCTTTCTCCAGAGTTTCTTTAACTTTTATCAGATTCACAGAGGAGTTGGCGTTCTAGAACAAGTCCTGATCCGCAGTTGTCCATGAATTATATCAGACAATGAAAAGCAATGCACTTTAGTAACTGAACATATTAAGTGATTGATGAATGTTATTATTTCGTTATTGTATTATTTTTCCAAGACTGCCTTCACTGAGTTAAATTATCAGGTTTTACTAAGATTGACAAGAGTTTCATGCAATCAGTTACTGCATTTTCCTAAAGACCATACTTACTATATTTCACTGTTTGGCCTACATGGAAGAGTTGTAGATCAATTCACTGGAAGGTGATTAAAGGAAGGTCTAATTTGCAAGGTTGTTTACTTGTTTTTTTAAAACAAACTTTTTTTTTGTTTTTTAGTTTCTATTTATCAGCTTTCATTTTGTTTTTATGATATTATTATAAGGAATGTTTGGGTTGTCTCCAACTTAGCTCCCACTATTGTAGAGTGTTTGAGGGTCAGAGGGAAGGGGACACTCAAGTTTAGAGAAAGGATTGAGGAACAAGGAGAGGGAAAATGTAGGTCATAGAATACATTCTTGAAACCGTAAAACTACTAAAAGAAAACATAGGGGCAAAGCTGCATGACATTCATCTGGGCAACAATTTTTTTGGACATGACCCTGAAAGCACAGGCAACAAAAGCAAAAATAGACAAATGAGATTATATCAAATTTAAAAACTTCTGCACAGCAAATGGAACAACCAAGACTGAAGAGACAACCTATGGAAGTGGAGAAAATATTAATGGGCAGACCATATACCTGATAAGAAGTTAATATCCAAAGTATATAAGAAACAAACAATTCAATAGCAAGAAAGAAACATGATTTAAAAATGGGCAAAGAAGCTAAATAGATATATCTCTAAAGAAAACAGACATAATGGCCAACAGATATATGAAAAAATGCTTAACATCACTAACCATCAGGGAAATACAGATTAAAACCACAATAAGATATTACCTCATATGTGTTTGAGTGCCTATTACCAAAAAGATAAAAGATAAGTGCTGGTAAGGATGCGGAGAAAAGGAAACCTTTGCATACTGTTGATGGGAAGGTAGATTAGTGCAGACATTATGGAAAACAGTACGCAGGTACCTCTAAAATAGGACTACCGTACGATCCAGCAATCCCACTATTGGGTATATATCCAAAGGAAATGAAATCAGTATGTTGAAGAGATGTCTGCGCTCTCATGTTCACTGCAGCATTGTTCACAATAGCCACGATATGGAATTAATCTGTGTCCATTGATACAGGAATACAAGGAAATCCTGTCATTTGAGACAACATGGATGAACCTGGAAGACATTGTGCTAAGTGAAATAAGCCAGGCACAGAAAGACGAATACCACATGATCTCATTTATACACAGAATATAAAAATGATGAACTCAAGCAAAGAGTAGAATGGTGGTTAACAAGGATTTCGGTCAGGAGGAGGAACTTAGGAGATGTTGATCAAAGAATACAAAATTTAAGTTAGGTGGGATGAAATAAGTTCAAAGAGATCTATTATACGATATGGGGACTGTAGCTAACTATCATACTTGAATACTTGTATACTTGAAAAATTGCTGAATTGTTCTCACCACAATAAATGATAAGTATGTCAGGTAATGCATATGTTAACTAGCTTGATTTAGCCATTACACAATGTATGCATACTTCAAAGCAGTATATTGTGCACCATAAATATATACAATTTTATTTGTCAATTAAAAAATTGTTTAAAAAAATACATTCCTGGATGTGCAGATTACCTACGAATATACTATTTATTCATTCGTAAGAATGACTCATGGTCAAAAACATATTTAATACTATATTCAAGAATATACTGGCCACAACTGAGGGAAAGAAATAATGGGATTTTACTGCCTAATGCGTATAGAATTTATGTTTAGGATAACAAAAGAATTTTGGAAATAGAGGTGATGGTCACACAGCATTGTGAATGTAAT
This sequence comes from Galeopterus variegatus, assembly GCF_000696425.1. Classification (NCBI taxonomy): domain Eukaryota; kingdom Metazoa; phylum Chordata; class Mammalia; order Dermoptera; family Cynocephalidae; genus Galeopterus; species Galeopterus variegatus. The sequence continues at coordinate 317,585 of NW_007727431.1, forward strand.
TAATTCCACCAAACTGTATGTTTTAAATGGTTAAAATTGAAAACTTTATGTTATATATATATTTCACCACAAAAAATAAATAAATAAAACAAAGAAAAAAGGAGAACATATTGGCCACTTGGCAAATTGACTACCAATAAATTGGCCAGCTTTCCATGAAAAGACATGTTAGAAATTTGTTTCAGAGTTAAATTCTATAACCACTGATTCACTTGAGGACCAGGTATATTATTTTCTAGTGGGAAATAAGACCTTTATAACAGATTATGTTTACCCTTTTACTTCTGTTGCCAAGAAGTGGCCAAATTTATGATAATTATTGTATCTCATTGGGAGGTTTTAGTCTTTATATTCATAGTCTATTTCCCTCCTTGGATTACACTTCTTGTTCTTATATAGTTTACCTCAAAGCACTGTTGTAGTTTAAAACTCTTTGGTTGCATTTTATAGAAGCCCATTTTATATCATATTATGAGTATCCCTTCAATTTGCTCACTGCATCAGGAGAGTGAGCAGGGACTCTCTTACTCTATGAAGATAACATAGCACATAAAATTCAGAAAAGGTCGCAAATCTTTCTATATTATTACATTTTTAGACACTTATCCAGAGCATGGCTCAGATGGGTGTGTGTCACTGTTCTTTCTTGAGATTTTTCTCTTACTTCCATCTTTTCTGTCCCATTGTCATCTTTCCCATCCCCACAACCTAGCTCTGAGTCCTGAGAGAGATCCACCAAGTCTTTGCTGTGTTTCAGATGCAGACTGGAAAATCGACTGATGGAATTTTGTCCATCCTGTCAATCAAAGGCGGAGCCTGAATCTCCAAGTTTTGAGAAGGAGCATCTGTAAGAAAATCATCTTTTCTCTCGCTACTGTTAACCTTCTTCTCAGTGTTAACTATTGTAGCATTTTGTAAATAAAGTTTTCATTTATATTTTTTATCGTAACAAAGACACCTCTGGAGATAAGAGACAGAGAAGAAAAGAAAACCCCATCCTGCCACATGTGTCAGAAGGGGAATTTATTAGGCATTCTAGAGTATTCCATGTAAACTAAAAAAAGTTGAACAATCAGGCCCCAGGAATTACAGGAACTTGGGCATACAGTCTCTTGTTGTCTGTGCGTATGCACGTGTTTGTGTGTATACCTGCTTTTTCATTTCAATATATTTGAAATATATTTTTAATCTAGCCACTTTTCACTACTTTCCCTACAGCTGCCCTAATATGAGTCATCATATAGACCAAAAGTCTGTAGTAGCCTCCTTCTTAGTCTCCCTACTTCCACTGCCTCCCCACGCTCATCCACCCCATGGTCAGTTCTCCATAACAGAAACCAGAGTGGTCCTTTTAACATAAATCTGATCATGTTAAAAAGCTGCATGAAGATTAAACTTCTGTTTCTGGGATGATGGAATAAACAAATTTTTCTTATTTCCCCATTAAGTAAACCCCTTGTACATTATATACAAAAAACCTTGAGAAGACTATGAAAGGTAGAGAGAAAAGGTAAACTGGTTAGGGGCTTTGATTTGAGAAATGACATGGTGGTAAGTTCCCTGGATTTTATTTTTGCCTCATATATCCCAGACTTGGTGCTGAAGAAACTGGTTACCCAGAAATGCCGAAAGGTATAGACCAAAAAGAAAAAGACAAAAGCTGCAACGAAAGCCTGCTTTCTCTAGTCAAAGGAACAAAAAAGGGCAATCTAGTAAGACAGAAAACTTTTAGATAGTAACTTTTCGATTCCAGACAAACACCACAGAAAAAAAATATAGCCCTACCTCTACCCACCTAGCAAGAACTAAATGGGAGCCTGGACTTCTACTCTCATAAGGCTGTAACAAGACATCTCAACACCCCCACTAAGGTTTTGTCAAAGGAGGCTAAATAGAGAGCCAAGACTTTCATCCCCATCATTTCATTCCTATCATTTGATAACAACCCCCCACCCCAGGGTATCAGTGAAGGTCACATAGCAGCCTGAACTTCTACCACCCAACAGTAATGAGGTGCCCTTTTCCCTCCCTGCTGGAGTGGTGTCAGAGCAGGCCTGTTGGACAGTGGGGATTGTGAACAGTGACCACTGACAGTGCACCAGCCCCATCACGGTGTCAAGATGGAATTCTTGCCCTTATTCAATAGTAACAAGGAGCTCCTACTTCAAGTGTCAGCAGAGACTGAGTGGGATACCTGGATTTGTAATTTTATTTGACAATCCATGCCCACTTCCTCTGCAAGAGGAATCTCAGAGAAAGCAGCTAAAATAAGATTGAGAGTCTCCTAACTTAATATGGGAAATGTCCAAGTTTCATTAAAAAGAAAATCACTTATGAAAACAACCAGGAAGATCTCAAACTGAAAGAAAAAAAGTGAGCTGTAGAGATAAGATGACAAGAACTACTAGAATTAGTTGACAAAGATTTTAAACAACCATGATAGAAATGCCTGAGCAAGCAACTATGAACACATTTGAAACAAATGAAAAACTAGAAAGCCTTAGCAAATAAATAGAAGTCATAAAGTATAACCAAAGAGAATTTTTAAAACTGAAAAATACAATAACCAAGATAAAAAGTTTACAGGATGGAACAGCAGAATGGAAGGGACAGAGGAAAGCATCAAGGAACTTGTAGATGGAACAATAGAAATGATCTAATCTGAACAACAGAGAGAAGACAGCCTGAAAAAAACAAACTGATCTTCAAGGACCTGTGGAACTACAGTAGAAGATCTAACATTTGTGTGATCAGAGTCCTGAATGGAGTAGATAGTGGAGCTGGAAAACTACTCAAGGAAATAATGGCTGAAACCCCCTAAAAGTTAACAAGAAACATTATGAATTACAAATTCAAGAAGCTAAGAAAACCCTAAACAGCATAAACCAAAAGAAGTTAACACCAAAACACATCAAAATTAAACATCTGAAAACTAGAGACAAAGAAAAAACCTTGAAAGCGGCCAGAGAAAAATTATACCTTATACGTAGGGGGAAAAGACATTTGAATAAATGACAGATTTCTCATCAGAAACAACGAAGACCACTAAGAAAAAACACAGTATTTTTCAAATGCTGAAAGAAAAGACATTTCAACCTAGAATTCTATACCCAGTGAAAATGTCTAGTTGGAAATTGACTTCTTAGTTCTGTTCTAGACGAAGCAAACTTATCGAATGACAAAGAAACATACCTCTATTAACGCAGTTCCTGGCACATAATAGGACACATCTCTGAATCTGATGATTTAACTTTCCTAAGGCATCATAATTTTTTATCATTTAATCCTTAAAATGACTTAGTAAGATATGTACATTCATCAATATATTGGTAACATATGTATACCTTGCTGGAGGCAGGGTGACATTATATAGGTTAAAATCTTATAGAGAGATGCGGTGGTTTGCCTTAAAGAAGAAATATGTAAAAAGCCATTGGTGCTTATAATTATACAGAGTGCCTGTCCCTATTAGCAAAGAACACAGGCAAGTTTCAGTACCATAGGTTCAGGTTCTTGATTCTGCAATGTTATGATGGCCAGAAGTTGAAGCCAAAATATCTTAGCATAAGCCATTAAGATGATTAGAAGATAGAAATGGCAACATACACAATCCAAAGATTCTCCAGGTTTTATTAATTTTTGAGAAATCCTTTAGTTCCAGGAATGTGATGACTCCAACCTATCAGTCTGAACTTTTGGGCTACATTCTGGGTTTCCCTTGTGCAAAATCAAGTAGATGATGTTAAACTGGCTAGGTGCTCACTAAACCCTTTTTTCTTCTTAAGCACTCAGCTAGTCTACATTTCCCAACCTCCCTAGCCATTAGGCACGCCGTGTGACAGAGATCTATCCAACAGAATGTGAGAGAAAGTGATGTGTAAAACCCTCACACTTGACCCTCCAGGTTCTTGTCTTCTCTGGCTTGAAGTAGGTGGAGAAGCTTAGAGGCTACATATTAAAGATGGAAGAAATCTTGGTCCCTGAATCATAGCTTGGGAAAAGAGCTGCTTGTAATCAGAAACACTTGTTTTAGACTTTATGTGAGAAAAAAAATAATAATTTCTCTTGGATTAAGCAACTGAAATTTGCAGGTTTATCTGTTACAGCAAGGAGCAGTATACTAATAAATTCAGTAGGTTTTGTCTTTGTTATCTGCCTCTCAGAGCCCCAGTCCCCACCCATTCACCACTTTGTGTATTATTTCCCCTATTCTGGGACAGACTTGAGAGCAATGTCTATTTAGTCTCTGTAGACAGCTATCCTTTTTCAACTTTGCACACAAGGCGCAATTTAGAAGGAAGGAGGTTGACTGGGTTCTTCCTGAGGGAGAATATACACCCAGCCTGAGCTCCTGGGAAGCAGAAAGTGGGACAGAAATGGGAAGGGTGGTGACCCAAGTTCTCATATGCTCACTGAGAGCTGGAGGCTGATCTGCAGGCAATTGTGCCTGAAGTATAAGCACCGCAGGGAAAGACTTGCAAAATCATCCAAAAAGGACAAATCGAACAACTGGAGCTCAGGTCAAGTCTGCTTCTCAAGGTGAAGGTTTTATCTCTCTGTGCCCAGGGCTTATGATTGCTGCAATTTTCTTGTTCTTTTCTTTCCAGGAACTGCCTGGCCCACCTCCCTTTTGTGAACCTATGAAAAGAAAAACACAAAACAAACAACCAAAAAATAACCTCTCTGCTACAGAGTCACCTAGTCAACCTTTAAATTAAAAAGCCACGTGTTTCCAGTAGTCTGCCTCTGACTATTCTTCATGCAGCCTGACTCCCTGCTGATAGGTGTGATTCTGGAACTTTATCTTAAGAAAGAAGGGTCTGGAACAAAAAGCAACAAGGGATATAGAAAAAACACAGTAGACCATGAAAAGAAGCTGGGATGTAAAACGAAAAAAGATACAGGCTTATTTGTGTCACCTGTGGAGACACAGGAAGAGAAACCAGATCTGACTTGCCTGTTTTTAGTTTTTTGTCAGTAGATAACAGAGGTCAGCTTCAATGCAGTTTTTCAGTAACTGTTTTGAGGAAAAAGATAATGTGTGCTTTTTTCAAGCATAGCTGATACACAGTAGGTGCTCAACAAATTATAAATGAAGAAATGTAAAAAAGAAATCAGGGCAATTTTTTAAATAAAAAATGGAAGATGGCTACTGATCATATGACTTCAAGATATTCTTTAAACTTTTGGAAGAGGCCAATAATATCTTTTTATATAAAGAAATCTCATTAAGCCATGCTTAATATAGTCAAATGTATTTTAGTACCATTTAGTTCATAAATCACAGGTTAGACTGACATAGAAAGTGATTCAAAATTCATAATTAAAGCAGATCTGGCCAGTTAACATGTAGACTGAATAATCTTACTTTCTCCATATAGCTTAAAAAACAAACAAAAAAAACCCCTTTTGGTCTAGTTTCTCTTTATCATGCTTTGATTGGGACCTATTATAATTTCTTCAGTTCTTCTGTCTTGTTTTTCACCTGGCCTCAATATAAATAAGGAATATAAACCAATCTCAATCTAAAAGAAAAAAAAAAAGGAACACAACTTTGCTTAGTCAAGTAACAAAAGACTTACTTTTAAAGAAATAGCACAACTGTTTCAGCCCATGTT
>NW_007727431.1:324186-372474 GCF_000696425.1 Galeopterus variegatus
TCACCTGGCCTCAATATAAATAAGGAATATAAACCAATCTCAATCTAAAAGAAAAAAAAAAAAGGAACACAACTTTGCTTAGTCAAGTAACAAAAGACTTACTTTTAAAGAAATAGCACAATGTTTCAGTCCATGTTCAATATTGCACTGAATATTGATGTACTAGTACCAGAATTAGCATTATGAATAAAAGACAGGCCTACGCAAATCCAAAATAGATGGCTTCTTCCATGTTCGCCCATTGAGAAGGACAACTGAAATATGAATCCTTAGCCCTGGATACTAGTGCGGAATCTAATGATATTTAAGTAGCTGTGAGGCCTTGGGCTAGGTAGGTTTCTGGGCCTCAAATCCTAACCTGTGAAATAAGTAAGTTTCTAGGTTTAAAATCTCCTCCAGGGAACAGAGCTGACTCAACCCGTTTGAGCTCTAGTATCTTTGCCTAAAACAGAAATGTTGATTTAAGTATTGACAATGATTCAAGCATTGTTGATATATGAAGCACTTAATGTGCTTGTTCAAGATACCCACAACCAGAGTTGGGGCTTCCAGAGTATAAGGAGTCATTAAAGAGAGATTTGTAAAAAAAAAAAATGCAACATAGGTGGCAAGCATACACATTTTCTCTACATTGTGACTGTCTAAATTGGCAGCACTGGAAAAGTCATGTTAAATATTTTTATGTTAATTTCTTTAATCAGGTCATAGAGCACTTTAGTTCATGTTCTTCCTTGCCTGTCCATTCTCCAGGGAAAAATTAAGTGCTGGTGGCAGAAGAAAAGAGAATCAGAGTCATTTTTATGGAGGAAATGGCTTTTAGTAGGATATTGGGAGATGACTCTTTTTTTAATCTGTGGAGACATAGGAAAAACAATATTTATGATGGAGTAATAGGAACTCATATTGATTTAATAAGGATTTTATTTTGTAGGGAATAGGGAGCCATAGGTGATTTTTAAGCAGGGTAAGGAACAAGGTTAGGGCCATGTTTCAAATCTTAATCTGGCAGCAATATAGAGGGTAAGAATAGGAAAATATCAGAGACAAGGAAAGCAGGTAGGAAGTTATTGCCAGGTGGGGGGTAAAAAGGATGTTAAACTAAATCTGGTAACTGTAGCAATACAGATGGGAGAGCAGATATGAGCACAGATTCAACAGTATTTGGCCACTGATTTAATCCTAGGGGAAAAAAGTAAATAAGAAGCATGGGGTGAAAAGACCACTATTTGAGCCCCTAGTACTGAAGAGAAGGATGAAGTCCCCACTGGCCCATGGACGAAGGTTAGGTTTAGAAGGCAACATCATGAGGTCAGGGCAGGGTATAGCACACCGGAGGTACCTATACAATCAGTGGGAGGCACAGACAGTGCCACTCAGAGTTGGAGAGACCTGAGTGCTTCCACATCCCCTCCCCATCTTCTAGTATTTTACAAAATGGAAAAAATATAGAAACAGAATATATTTAATATATTACCTGTCAATGCCTTTCGTAAACTAATGCCTTTAATAAACACACAAAATCACAATGACTTTGTATGACTTGAGATAGTGTCAGAAAGTCTCAATGTGCAGACCTTTTTCAAGAGGAAGCCCTTAGTCAGTTCTGGAAGTGGCCAAGAATTAAAGCCAGTACATAACAGAGATAGAGGCTATGAATAGCAAGAAAGAACAGAAGCAATAAAAATGTTGTCTGATGACTTGGCAATGAAATATTAATATCATCTTTAAGTGGTTATACTTCAAGTATTTAAAACAATTGGGAATAGGCATAAGAGAAGTTGCCATTATTTTTTAGTACTTGGTTTTGAATTTATTTGTTTTTGTTTTATTTATCTGAAATTTTTTTCTTTTACCTTAATACATTATTTATAATGTGTATATAAAATGCTGTTCCTTGAAAAGTATCTTCTAAAAATTTTTTTCACAAAATGATAATGCAAAAAATGCACGATAAAAAGTAAGAAATGCTGTTGTCAGATACAGTACAGAAATACTGCAAATTAAACATCACACTATTGAATGTTCACAATGCACAACAGAATACAAAGGACCCTAAAATTCTATCATTTTTCAAGCTTACATTATGTAAGGCTGTATTAGTCCATTTTCTGTTGCTCATAACAGAATACCTGAAACTGGATAATTTATAAAGAAATAAAAATTTTTTCTTACAGTTTTGAAGTCTGGGAAGTCCATGATCAAGAGGAGCATCCAGTGAGCACCTTCTTCTTGGTGGGGACTCTGTACAGAGTTCCGTGGCAATGCAGACAATCACATGGCAAGAATGGTACAAGTTCTTTTGTGTGCTCTCCTTATAAAGCCACCAGTCCACGCCCACAACAACCCATTAATCCATTAACCCATTAGTGGATTAATCCATTCATGAAGGGTCCTCACAATCCAATCACCTCTTAAATGCTCCAGCTTTCAACACTGCCATATTAGGGATCAATCTTCCACATGAGCTTTGGAGGCTACAGACATTCAACCCATATCATGCCCCCCAGTTCATCCATTAGAATAATAATATACATTAAATGGGCCCATGCTTGCATTTTTCTAGCAAACTGAACACATAAAAATAATTGCCCATGCTGGAAATGACCAGATTCTATGTTCAAAAAGGAAAATTAATGAACTCTCTCTTTATAAGCAAAGTATAGAAAGTCTAAGAAAAACTACCCAAATCCAAAGCTTAATTACTGGAAATGACCAGATTCTATGTTCAAAAAGGAAAATTAATGAATTCTCTCTTTATAAGCAAAGTATAGAAAGTCTAAGAAAAACTACCCAAATCCAAAGCTTAATTTGCAGCCAAGTAATTCGATAACAATAAAATATGTCCTAAGTCACTACTCCAGAGCCCAGCCGAAACTAACAGATAGCAAATGACTCTAATTATTCCAGAGAAAAGAGTGGATGATTGTATATGTGTTAATAGTACAATAGAAAATAAACCCCTGATCAAAAAAGAATTTCTAACAACTCAGAAAAGCTATTAGATCCCTATGATGAAAATAGATATAAAGAAAATGTAGTTTTCTCAAAATTGTTGTCAATATCAGAGAGCAACTGCTTGGCAAATGGTAAAACCTGAGAATAGAGACTATTCAGCTTTTCATCTCTATCTTCTTATTTGTTTTGTACTGTAGATGGGTAACTTCTTAAAGCTTTACAAAGAATATAAAACTTGGGAGTCAAACATCTCATTAAAGGGGGAAATTTTACTTACTTTCAGACAACGGAATAACTTTTATAACTGGAACCTGATATTCTTATTAAGGAACTGTGGTCTTATATTTTAAATCCAAAGTAATAAATGTGTCCTATATAATAAGAATGAATTTTATATTTTTCCGAAAGTATTTTTGCACTGTAATTATATAGAATTAAATGTACTTACTGTTTGCATAATTGTGAACTTTTGAAAGAAAATTGAGTCAAATTGTAGGCTGACATTTTAAAAAATGTATTATATACAAATTGCAAGTAGATTAACATGTACTTTTGTATTTATTGAGCCATGGCCTTTTGTATTGGGGGCAGGAAATGTATTCATGTGTTGTTAAAAAAAAAAATACCATGCCCATTCTCAGTTCTACAGATAAAATAAATACTGAGAAAACTTATGCCAAAGTTTCATTTGTGTTTCATATGTTTTATTGGTTTCCTAAGATTTCCCATTCTATTCAGTTTAAATTATGTTTTAATACCTTGACTAGATCAATATTTGATCCTGCTTTTTAGGACTCAAGGGGTTTTAAATGTTGAATCCATTTATGGATCATTCATTATCTTGGTTTCTTTTCTTACTCTTTGACTTCAATACTTAAGTCTCTTTCCCCATCCTACCTTCTACTCTTATCTCATGTGGTCCCAGATCTTGATGAACACATGATTTTTGGCTTCGTGGTTATTGTCCTATTGACTCTGTGACCTACAGCCATCCGTTACGAAGGGTGGTTTCCTGTATTTATCCAGTAAAAGTATGTTAGTCCTAGTCCCCGAATAGATTCTGAAAACCATTAAATTAGAAGACAGAGAAGTTTAAGGTAGTAGATGCTAAAAGCAAATTCAGGAAAGCCCTAAAATATTTATATTAACTAAAAAGTCAAAGTAGACCCTTTACACCAATTAACAATAGTTCTGTATAATTGATATCCAATTTACCATCCATCATTCGATTTTAACCTTCTATTCTTTCAATGAGATGTTAAGTAAAAAGGTATTTTTGGCTAGCTGCTGCAGTTTCCACACATATTATAATCTATTGTTTTTTTTAAAAAAATTACATGTACAGGAGCTTTTACTTTATAATTGAGAAAAAATGGATAAAATCCAGGTATATATGCATCAGTGATCTCTGGAATGACATTCTACAATATGCCCTAGACTTCTAGAAAGTTAGTGGATTTAGTGCTAGGCCTGAAGAGTGGGTATTAGTAAATGCTCAGAGTAGGAAGTAGAAAGACAGCTTTCACTTCCATGTGAGGAATATGAAAGAATGCTCCAAAGTACTTAGAGGGCCCTGCTATCTTCCAGCTGTTGATGGAAAAAGAGACCTCGGACATGAACTTCATGGAACTTAATTTAGATGACATTACTTAGATGACATGAACTTAATTTAGATGACATTATTGTCCTCATCAGAACCTTGGAAGATCCTGACCATCCTCTCTTCAAGGCACTGTGCTGCCTGGAATTTGTCTTTGACAAAATGTTCATTTTGTTAGGCCACAAGCAAAATCTACAGGACATTAGGAAGTTACAATAAGCAATGAACTTCAATTCTGAAAAGATGGAGCACAATCCATTAATTATAGATAATTAAGGTAGTCCTGGGTCCAATGTTTCATTGGAAGTTTGTAAAAAACATTTTATGAGAGTCAATCACCCTTTTGATCTAACTTGATGTTATAAAGTATGACGGGGGCATTAATAAAAAAGATAAAACCCCAAGCCAGGGCCCTGGACTCAAGAATTTGGCAAATGTTCACTTTAAGGTAAGGTACTATAACTAAGCTACTGACCTAGCCAAACAATTTATTGTATATCTTGATGCTAGTTCTGATAAGTTAGGAACAAGGCCATATCAAGATCGAAGTCAAGAAGAAGCCTGTAATAAGAACCAACACTTATCAAGGGCCTACTTACTATTTGTCAGGCACTCTTCTAAGCATTTTACACATATTAACTTACTTAAATTGTTTAATCCTCACAACAAATCTGTCTGATTCCATTTTACCTATGAGTCAATTGATACATTCAATTACACAACTAGTATGTAAAGGAACTAGTATTCAACAGCTGTTCAGTTCCAATGCCCAGGCTTTTAATCAATACACTGTGCTTCTCTAGCTGTTGCCAGAAAAAGAAAAAAGTGTGTGTGTATATACACATAATAGAGAAGCCAAATACCCTGTCAACACATCAGAGTTCCTGGATTTCACTGAAAATTTGAGCAAGGGGTGCTGTGCTGGATCTTCCATTAGCTCCTCTAGATCCACTTCATCCTGCTTTATGCCTCAACAGGCTCCCCTGCTATCCTGAGATCCAGGAGGCAGGGAGACAAGAATGGGTAAGGTATTCTCTCCACTCTTTCCTCCCTGCCAGGTTGCTGGAGGATAGGTGCTTCTCTCTACTGAGTGCCCCTGGTGCTGGCAGTTTCCAATGACCACTTCTCTTATGCCTTCATGCCTAGTGGCGGTAATGTCCTGTGAAGTTCTCAATCCCTAGGGCACTGAATCACCCCTGTTGCTCCTCTTACATGCTACCCCCACCTTTGTGAAAGTCCTTTTATTAAACTATGCTCACCAGGTTTCTGTAGGAACTCAGACCAATCCAGGTGTCTTTGGACGGATGGACTGCCAGCAGCCCACTTCCCTCTGGGCTTACCGTTTATACAGCAGCATTGCAGAGGCATAGCACCAAAAATTCAAACTCATCTTCACTAAAGGGTCATTCTGTGCTCTTTCCTGATTGTATCTCCAGGCTGTCAGGATCATTTGGGTTTCCAAACATGTAAGGCCTTGCTCTGTATGAGGTGTTGGAACAGAAAGTAGGAACTATTTCCATTTGTTCACATATATATTTATTCATTCAGAAATATTTCCCAAACACTTACTATGTGTTAGTGATTGCACCATGTGCTGGGGGTACAGCCATAAGCAGACTAGATTAGAGCCCTACTCTGATGAAGCTTACAATTTAGTGGACAGAGATAGAAAATAATCAATAAACCTAATAATTTTGATAACTTTTATGAAGCAAATAAAGCAGGATAGTGGTATAGAAAGCAATTGTGGGGTGAAAGGAGACTACTTTCGATAGGGTGATCAGGGAAGGCCTCTTTGAAGAGAAGACCTTTGAATTCAAAGTGACAGGAAGGATCTAGTAAAGTGAAGAGTTGGAGACAGAAAGCATCCCAAGCCAAAGGGACAACAAGTACAAAGACCATGAGGAAATGGGACATTTTTGAGGAAAGGAAAGAAGGCTAACATGGCCTGAAAACAATAAGGGATGCAGTGAAAGAGGACAGAAGGAGCAAAGTTATGTAGGGCTTTCTAATTCCATACTGACATGCTAAGCAGAATTTGAGGTCCTTTACTATCAATTTTAGACAAGAGGCATGTGTAGAAATCTCCTTAGAAAGAGCCTAGCTAAGGGGAATGACCCAAGAGAAAGCAGAAGATGCTAGGCAGAAAGAATCAACATATCTCTCAAAGGCAGCAAAGATTTTGTTTCTAGCTTGTTATAGACGAGAACTGATGATGCCAATTTGGGAGGATGGGAGCAATGGTTTCTACCAAGAGTATCATCCCATGGTCCTGAGAGTTTCACATGTGGCTCTGGCTGTCTGGGAGACAGAGAGAACCATGCAACTCATCTGTCTCCAAAACATTTTTTTTTTTCACATTTTGGATGTAAGATAGGTGAGACTCCAAATTTAAGATTAAAATGTATTCTGAGAAATTTTTTTTTTTTTAATGTCTGGTCCTACATACAAATTTGCAGTTCCATTCTGATTTGATATCTCAGTTATAGACTCACTTCTGTACCCAAACTTAGCATCCAAGATGCAGAAATGCAGAAAAACTTACATACTGACCAGAAAGAGGAAGAACTGCTGGCTGAAGCTCTAGTATAATGTCTGGTCCTACATACAAATTTGCAGTTCCATTCTGATTTGATATCTCAGTTGTAGACTCACTTCTGTACCCAAACTTAGCATCCAAGATGCAAAAATGCAGAAAAACTTACATACTGACCAGAAAGAGGAAGAACTGCTGGCTGAAGCTCTAGTATAGAAGAAATAAGGGTTTTGCTACAACTAAAAAATGGCTGACCAGGTCCGACCCCATGGCTCACTCGGGAGAGTGCAGTGCTGGGAGCGCCGAGGCCGTTGGTTTGGATCCTATATAGGGATGGCCGGTGCGCTCACTGGCTGAGCGCGGTGCGGGTGACACCAAGCCAAGGGTTGCGATCCCCTTACAGGTAACACACACACACACAAAAATGGCTGACCAAATCCTAATGAGCTCAGGAACTAGGAAGTAAATTTAAATGCAAAAGCAAAAGTAGTCATGGGCTGAAAGGGCCTATGAGAATTCTGCTAACTGCACTGATTTTTATTCATTGACTGAAATCTTTTAGGGGCAAGGAGGACTTGTTCCCGTGGTCAAATGAAGGTACCTCTGGCAAATGAACAAATAGTAAGATGATTAGTGAAACACTTTAGGTATTTGAAATATTTTTAAGAGTTATTTCTCAAAGGTTCTTTACAAACCACATAGATATGTAGCTTAGCTGTCTCTAAGAAAACATCCCAGCAGTACTGCGAAATCTCAACTCAGTTCCAGGACTTTCAGTTTTCTTCATCTTGCCAAGACTTTGTTTCAGGGATATTTTTTCCTGTCTGACATTTGCTTTACGTCCATTTCTGGTTCACAAATATTAGTTCCTCTTTTTCTATTTATCTCCCACCCCCCAGCAAAGAGTGATGAACAATAGCCAATACTGTTAAAGAAAGGGCATAATTTAGTGAAGCTGTACATACTGGAATTTTGCATAAGGAAACTCACTGCTATGGGAAAGATGGTTTTTAACTCCTTATAAATGATAAACTCTAACTTCCAGTAACACATCCTCTTCCCAATTAGTTTCATATTTAAGAATCCCTCAATTCTGTATAGTCTTTTCATCCCTTCTAAGCTGTCCTCACCAATATGCATAAGTACAAGAGGTTTCCTAGTAACTTATTGATACTCGATGCCTTTGATGTTTTGTACATTGATTTCTACAAACCCATTTGCTTGAGTCTGGTGCAGTGATTCACAAGGCAAGCTCAGTTGACATTGAAATAGGAGCTGCCTATTGCAGACATCATTATCAATGAACACATTATCAATCACTTCATTCCCATTCTGAGGTCTGTCCCTCTCTACTCTCAGCTCTTCATACCTCTTTTGCTATTTTGCCTTTACATCTCATCACATCTTTTAATAGATCTGCTCAGAATCCCTGTCATGCCTGCCCAACTAGTTGACATTTTCAGGTGACCTGCATTGCGCATTTAGCAGATAATGTAGCTTATAGGTTTAATGAGCCTGTATTTCACTGCTTATATATGTCCCTGGAAGGAAGAAGAGAAGAGTCTAAACATCAAAATTGGATCTTGGTTAAAAACTTATTTAAACTAATTGTTGAAACGTTGTTTGAAGGTACAAATATAATTAGAAAGGGCTTGATAATCTTTGAATTACTTTGTTGAAAATTACTCACCCTTAAGATTTAATCCTCCTATTCATTGATAAAGTAAATCCAACAGATTATAAACAAGAGCAGCAAAGATGTCATTTTGAACTATTCTGAACTATTTTCAGTCAGAACAATTTGACGACAGAAGTAATGTGGGACTGAAGACACCATAAAAATCAAACTGGGTTTGGGAACAATAGACAAATGTTTTCCTCTCCTTATATATTTAGTTAAAGTAAATTTTTACATGTGGGGTTTAATTCCATACAAAGAAACACCTGTATAATATAAGAGAAGGCCATCAATTTTATTTCACACAAGCCACTGGACAGGAATATGCAACTCTGATTAATTTAGTTTCTTTCTTGCTCCAAGCTAAACACTTCAAAAACTGATATAAATGGACAAATAGAATATTCATCTTGTAATATTAGACAAATAGGAAATTTAATAAAATAAATCCATATCTATTTTGAAGAGATGTCATGTAAGGGCATATATTGCAGGTACTGAGCAGTTTTTTATTCATCTACTGACAATAATGTATTTTCCAAAATAAGTCAACCTCCATTATTTGAAGGGGATTTTTTAGGATATAGAATTGAAAAATTGATAATAATAGAAAGAACTTATTAGAATTGTAGGATGCTCACTGTCATGTAAGAAGGTGGCCTTCCCTTATACGAAGTTGGGAAATTTGAGGAATAGGCAACAAAAAGAATATTATTTCTTCAAGAGACACACATCCCTTTGAAAACATTGGGATATAATAAAAGTTTGGGAATTGTCATGTTATGCAGATATGAATTTCTCAAAAGTAAATAAATAGGCAAACAAGCAAAGACTGTAAATGGCTACATCTCAGTTCCTGTCTTAAAGGAACTTATATAACTATCAAATGGCTTATACAAAGATCAGTTTCAGCAGAAACACAAAATCCCATTGGCTAAATTCAAGGTAGTGTGAGTAAACAGAAAAAATAATGTGGATTATTGAAAAACTTTTGTTTTTTCACTAAGTGTTTTGTCTACACTAAAAGAGAAGAAAACTATGGGAGCTCAGAGATAAGTAAACATAACCCTGAGATAGATTTGTTGAAGAAGATTTTAGAAAAGGGATAAAAATCTATTCTCAAAGTAATAAAAAAGGAACATGACATCTAATAAACAACAGCAGTTCAAGATAAAATAAAAACAAAATGAAATCTGTAATAAACCAAATAAAGTCATTGTTGGAAGCAACTATAAGCTGGTTTATTATGGGGAAGCTGCTGTACAATGGAATGGAAGGAGTATGAAAGATGGAGTCTGAAATACTTGTATTAAAACTGTCTTAGTTGGGAAGCAGGCAAGAGAGCAACGCCCAGAGTCCTAGGCAGGATCTGAGAGCAGCCTCTTGCGCCCAGAAGCAGGCAAGAGAGTGGCACCCAGGGTTCTAGGCAGGAGCAAAGGGTGGCCACTTCCACCTGGAAGCAGGCAACGGAGCCCACCAAAAATACCACCTCCATGTGAGTAGCCCATCACAGCCACCACCACAGCCAAGGCTGCCACAAAAGTGGCTCAATGCCCCAACAGTAGCCACAGCCACCATGCAGGTGACCTTCCAGACACTCAACTGCAATGACACAAGGAGAATCACCAGTGGAGACTTGAAAAAGAAGAGGGCATATCTCCTCAAAGCCCACTCCACAGTAATATAAGAAGGAGCTGCTTTACCAGATGACCAGGTATCAATGTAGAGATACTAGAAATATGAAAACCCAAGAAAATATGCCACCATCAAAAAAATACAGTAATTCTCAAATACCAGACCCTATAGAGCAGGAAACCCTTGAAATGACTGAAAAGGAATTCCAAGCAACAATCTTCTTAAGGAAATTCACTGAGAAATGAAAAGACTCAGACAACATAAAGAAATGAGGGGAAAAAAAATCCAGGATACAAAGGAGGAAATTTACAAAGAGATTAATAACTTAACAAAGAATGTAGCGGAACTCATAGAACTGAAAGATTCACTCAGTGAAGCAAAAACACAACCAAGAGCTTAAGCAGCAGGCTAGAACAAGCAGAAGAAAGAATTTCTGATCTTGAAAATAGCCTTTTTGAAATAACCCAGGCAGACAAAAAAAAGAAAGAAAAAAAGAATTTTTAAAAATGAAGAAAATCTAAGAGAGCTAGCAGACAACCTTAAGTGCACAAACATTTGAATCATAGGTGTTCCAGAAGGGGAGGAGAAAGGAAAAGCCATTGAAAACCTATTCAATGAAATAATAATGAAAAATTCCCAGGTGTAGGGAAAAACACAGACCTTCAGATCCAGGAGGCTTAAAGAGCCCCAAACAGATTCAACCCAAAAAGATCTTCTCTAAGACACGTTATAGTCAAACAGATAAAGTTCAAAGGCAGAGAATATTAAAAGAAGCAAGAGAAAAGCATGAAGTCACCTATAAGGAAGCCCCTATCAAACTTCAGACTTCTCAACTGAAACCCTACAGGCCGGATGAATATGGGATGATATATTCAAAATACTAAAAGAAAAAAACTGCCAGCCAAGAATACTTTACCCAGCAAGGCTATCCTTCAGAAACGAGGGAGAAATAGTATATTTTCTAGGCAAACAAAAACTACAGGAGTTCACCACTACACAAGCCCTACAAGAAATCCTCAAGGAAGTCCTGCATCTAGAATCTGAAAATCAATAATCACTACCACGAATACACAGGAAAAAACAAAACCCACTGGTAGAACAAAAACGCAAATGAGAAAAAGAAACTAAATTTTACGACAACAAAAAGCCATAACGACAATGTAATAATGCCCCTGCTTTATTTCTGATTTTAGTAATTTCAGTCTTCTCTCTTTTTTCTTGGTCAGTCTAGATAAAGGTTTGCAAATTTCGTTGATCTTTTTTAAAGAATCAACATTGGGTTTTGTTGATTTTCTTTACTATTTTTTAATTCCTTATTTCATATATTTCTGTTGTAATCTTTGTTATTTCCTACTTATATTTGCTTTTCATTTAGTTTGCTCTTCTTTTTCTATTTCCTTAGGGTAGAAGTTTACATTACTGATCTGAGATTTTTCTTATTTTTAATATAAGTATTTACAAGTATAAATTTTCCCATAAGCACTGCACAAGCCCTACATCCTATAAATTTTAGTATGTTGTGCTTTTATTTTTCATTTTTTACAAAAACTGGCTTAGTTATTTATTCATTATTTATTCATGAGAAAAAGCACTTAAACTCTCTGAGTATATGTTTCTTAATATGTAAAATTAGGTTAATAGTATGTTCTAGACTGCTCAGAAACACTCCATTGTACAACCTCGGGGAATAAAAACAGATAATGCCTGGAGTTGAATAATACAATACAATATAATCATACTATGAAAAAAAATCTCTTATTGCGCCTATTCTTAGCACATAGTAGGCACTTCAAACATTTTAATTTCACCTGAAAACATTAAAATGCAGAACTTATGACAAAATGCTGAACCAGCAAAGTAAAAGATTAAAGTGACAACCACATCCTGGCCACCAGAGGAATAAGTACAAATTTTTAATAAAATTTGCAAAAAGATGACAATCAAGGAGAATAAAGCATAGACATCCAACTTTCAAATGATAGCATTACCCAAAGAACATAGAATAAATGGATGTAAACATCAATAATAAAAATTTCAATTAAGGAAAAGTCCTAGACATAAGTCAAATAGCAACTAACATTAGAAATAGGCGTCGTCATGCATCAGGTTTTAAAAAATAATTGGCTACAAGTAAAAACAAATTTGCAAACTTACAATCTGAAAAGAGCATTATATTTAAAGGAATAGAAAATGAAAAATCAGATATTTTTCTCTTCTGGACAAATCAAGGCTAGAACAGAGGAGTTATATCTAAAGCAAACTCATTTATAAATAGTGAAAAAGAATGATTCAAGGTTTTTGCTTGTATGGACAGCCACCAAAATAAAATTCCCAGATCTCCAAAATATATTAACCTTGTCTGAGAAGCCAAATGAAGAGATATCTCAGAATACTAGATGTGAAGATTAATTTTTGAATGAAGATGAACCACTGAAAACATTTATAATTAGTTCTGATATAAATTAAACTTAATGGGAAAAAGTAGGACATATAAAAAAAAATATTCAAAAGGATAAGGAAAAAAAATCCTGGACCCTGGATTCCGGGAAGATAATGATGTGAATATAGCATCCTTCCTCTCCCGTACAAATTCCAAACATTCTGCCCCACTTGTGTCAAATGGCTACTGGTGCCAACAGGCAACCAAATCCAAGTGAAGCTGTGGGTGCAGTTGGCTTCCTAGGTATAAGAAATGGTATGAGGCTAATCCTTTGAGGCTGGGTTAGCACCTGGAGAGCAGCAGCAGAGAGCCCCAGGGAGAGAATCATAACTGAGTTGTCTATGAATTCCAGGTGGAAAAGTCAACAGCAGCCCTGAATGAGCATGCAGAGAATCTCTTTTGCCCTGAAGAGATCAGAGGAGCTGAAATGGTGGACTGGGTCCTCCTTGCCTTGGAGCCTAGGAGAGTATAAAGAGACATGAAAGCAGGGAGACTTCCTGGCTAGGAGACTGATAACCTGCCTGCTTCCTCACAGTTGGACCAAGGATAAAAACAGCTGTACTTCCCATACAATGTGGAATTCCCAGTGGGCTGGCAAAGAAAAATAATGCCACATCACATAGGGCCAGAAACCAGAAAGAGAAACATCAGGCCAGGCAGAACACTCGACAACAAAGGAGGCATATGACAACATGAACAGAACAACCATAAGCACACTTAAGGAGATTCAAGAGTAAACAAAAAAGAATTTCTGGAGTTTAAACAAAAATTTTTTTTCTGACTAAATATGTTAGTAGGAGAAGTTAAGGAGAGGCTAAAGTTTTTGATACTTGAATTAGAGGCACACATGATGAATGTGGAAAATATCTCAAACTACAGTTAAAAAATCAAAAAAGATGGTGTATTAATTTCCTATTGCTGCTATAATAAGTTACTGTAAACATAGTGGCTTAAGACCACAGCAATTTATTATCATACAGTTCTGGAGGTCAGAAGTCAAAATTAGTTTGCAGGGCTGTGCTGTAATGGGGAATGTATTTCCTTGACATGGCTTCTAGAGGCCACCTGCGCTCCTTGGCTAATGGAACCTTCCTCCATCTTCAAAGCCAGCAGTGTGGCATCTTCTCTCTTCTCTGACATCCTGCTTGCCTTATAAAAGGGAAGGTCCCTATAAAAAGACCCTTGTGATTACTTCAGCCTACCTAGATAATACAGGATAATCTTCTCATCTCAAGATCCTTAACTTAATTGCATCTGTAAGGTAAGATATTCACATGTTCCAGAGTTTAAGACATGGACATCTTTTGTGGGAAAAACATTATTCAGGCTTCTACAGAGAGAATGATGGCAAACATAAGAGAGTTGGATGAAAATTAAGACAATCAAAAAGCATGAGAATCAAAAAAGTTTTTAGTAGGAGAAAAAGAACACCTGGAGGATTGTAAATTGTTTAAACATGTAATGGGAGATAATTATCTAAACTGATGAAATCTTGAACCTGAAGATTCAAATGACTTGATGAGTTCAGGCAGGATGGTGGGAAAAGAGACACACCTAGGCATATTCTGTTATAATTTTTAAGCTATTAGGACAAATTTAAAAAACCTTTAAAAAATAGTAAGTTACTTAAAAGAAAATAGATTCATGTTAGACTCATCAGACTTCTTACATATAACACCTGTACTAGGAGAAGGCAGTAAAATAAATCTAGACTGTGGCAGTCCAAATCTTTCCTGTCCCCAGTGTTGCTTATGAGAACCCAATGTTAAGCTGAGATCTAACTAGACTATGGGAGAAAAGTATTGCAATCCAAAATTCTAGATCCAGCCAAAAAAGGATTCACCAGAGATCATGAAAGTTATTTTACATATACAAGACTCCAGAGAACAGATCACATATCCCAACTGAAAAAAAAAAAAAAAAAAAAAACCCTCTAGAAAGGACTTAGTTCAAACTAAAAATTGATGTAATACAGAGACCTCAATGTAGTCATCTATGAGGTGAAAGAAACAATGAAGACAGGTATGTCTGAATGGATTTATCTTTTGGACTTTCTGAAAAAGTGTGTTTAAATGTATGTAATGTTATATTATATATTGTATATATTATATTAAATAAAGATGTTATTATTAATGTTAATGTTTTCTAAATTTGAAACAGCACATAAAACAGTAGTTTCTGCAAAGGAAATTCTATAAAAATTCTAATAACAAACTACAACTAAAAAATACTAAATTAATTTAGTTAAATCTAAGAATTGATACAATAGAAAGGGGATGAAGAAAATAAATTTTTTCCAAATGTCTCATGTAGTTGGGAGAAGGTAGATACTCTGTCTACAAAATGAGGAAGACAGAAATTAAATTTAATTAATTAATTAATTATTTCAGATATTCATGAGATATAAAGTTGATTGTCCCCCCTACTGCCCATGATGTGGGGGCCAGATTCACATTGGGGAAATATGCATTACCTCCCTCCCCCACCCCCTCTCCTCTCAACTTCAATTTGTAGCCCTAGGAATGTTCCCTCCCTCTGTTGGATCACTGCACTACTGTGGTCTTTCTTTCCTGCCTTCCTTTCTCTCTTAGCTCCCACAAATGAATGAGCACATGAGGTATTTATCCCTCTGTGCTTTGCTTGTTTCACTCAACATAAGTTTCTCCAGGTTCATCCATGTTGTTGCAAATGGGAGTATTTCATTCTTTTTTATGGCAGAGTAGTATTCCATAGTGTATATATACCACTGTTCCCTTATCCACTCATCTATGAATGGACATTTAGGTTGGTTCCATATCTTGGCTATTTTAAACAGAGCTGCAATAAACATGGGAGTGCAGGTATCCCTTCAACATGATGATTTCCATTCCTCTGGATATATACCCAGAAAAGGGATTGCTGGATCATATGGAAGATCTATCTGTAGTTGTTTGAGAAACCACCAAATTGTTTTCCAAAGTGGTTGTACTAATTTACATTCCCACCAACAGTGCAGAAGTGTTCCCTTCTCTCCACACCCTCACCAGCATTTGTTATTAACCATCTTTTTGATTACAGCCAGTCTAACTGGAGTGAGGTGGTATCTCAATGTGGTTTTAATTTGCATTTCTATGATGACTAGTGATATTGAGCATTTTTTCATGTATCTGTTGGCCACTTGTATGTCTTCCTTTGAAAAATATCTATTCATCCTTTGCCCATTTTTTAAATGAGTCATTTTTTTAAAACTGTATAATTGCTTGAGTTCCATGTATATTCTGGATATTAGTCCCTTGTCAGATGCATAGTTGGCAAAAATTTTCTACCACTCTGTAGGTTGTATTTTTACTCCGTTGTTTCTTTTGCTGTACAGAAACTTTTTGGTTTGATATCGTCCTATTTGTTTATTTTTTCTTTTGCTGCTTGTGCTTTTGGGCTCATGTTCATAAAGCCTGTGCCCTGAACTAACTGCTGAAGGGTTTCGCCTATATTTCCCCTAGTAATTTTATAGTTTCAGGTCTTATACCTAGGTCTTTAATCCATTTTGAGTTGATTTTAGTGTATGGTGAGAGATGCATATTCTTCTGCATATGGATATCCAGTTTTCCCGCATCACTTGTTGAAGAGGCAATCTTTTCCTGAATGTAGTTTTTTAGTTGCCTTTGTCTAATATCAGATGGCTATAAGCCTGAGGAGTGATTTCTGGGTTCTCTATTCTACTCCGCTGGTCTGAATGTCTATTTTATACCAGTACCATGCTGTTTTGGTTACTGTAGCTTTGTAGTATAATTTGAAGTCAGGCTGAGTTATGCCTCCAGTTTTGTATTTTTGTTTTATGGGGTTTTTTTGTTTGTTTGTTTGTTTGTTTGTTTGTTGGGTTTTTTTGCTCAGGATTGCTTTGGCTATTCAGGGTCTTTTGTTTTTCCATATGAAAGGTAAGATTGTTTTTTCCATTTTTGTGAAGAAGGTCATTGGTATTTTGATGGGGATTGCATTGAATCTTTAGACCACTTTGGGTAGTATAGACATTTTCACAGTGTTAATTCTTCCAATCCAAGAGCATGGAATATCTTTCCATCTTTTTTGTGTCTTCTTTAATTTCTTTCAAAAGTTGTTTGTAATTCTCACTGTAGAGGTCTTTCACTTCCTTGGTTAAATTGAACCCTAAGTATTGTATTTTTTTGGTGACAAATGGGCTTACTTTCTTTATTTCTCTTTCTCTTAATTCATTATTTGAGTGTATAAAAGTTACTGATTTCTGGGAATTTGTTTTGTACCCTGCAACATTACTGAAGTCATTAACCAGCTCTAGGGGTTTTTTGATAGAGCCTTTAGGTTTTTCTCTATATATAGTATCATGTCATCTGCAAATAGGGAAAATTTGACTTCATCTTTTCCAATCTGGACTCCCTTTATTTCTTTCTCTTGCCTGATTGTTCTAGCTAGTACCTCCAGTACTGTGTTGAATAGAAGTGGTGAGAGTGGACATCCTTGTCTTGTTCCTGTCCTTAAGGGGAAGGCCTTCAATTTTTCCACATTCAGAATAATGGGCTTGGCATAAATGGCTTTTATTGTGTTAATATATTTTCCATCTATTCCTAATTTGTTGAGAGTCTTTATCACGAAGGAATGTTAAATTTTGTCAAATGCTTTTTCAGCATCTATTGAGATAATCATATAGTCTTTGTTCTTGAGCTTGTTAATGTGATGTATCACATTTATTGACTTTCATATGTTGAACCATCCTTGCATCCCTGGGATGAATCCCACTTGATCATAGTGTATAATTTTTTTAATATGTTACTGTATTTTAATTGTTAATATTTTGTTAAGGATATTGGCCCATAATTTTCTTTTTTTGATGTGTCTTTATCTGGTTTTGGTATCAGAGTTTTGTTGGCCTCATAGAATGAGTTTGGAAGAGTAGAGTCTATTTCAATTGTTTGGAACAGTTTCATGAGAATTGGTATTAACTCCTCTTTAAATGTTTGATAGAATTCAACTGTAAAGCCATCCGGACCTGGGGTGTTTTTTTTGTTGGAAGATTGCTAATTACTGCTTCAATCTTCTTGCTTGTTATTGGTCTGTTCAGGTTTTCTATGTCTTCTTGGTTCAGTCTTGGTAATTTATATGTGTCTAGAAGCTTATCCATATCTTCCAGATTTTCAAATTTGTTGTCATACAGTTGTTTTTAATAGTCTCAAATGATTCTTTGTATTTCTGCAGTGTCAGTTGTAATGTCTCCCTTTTCATTTCTAATTTTTGTTACTTGGGCCTTCTCTCTTCTTTTTTTTTTTTTTTTTTTTTGTTGTTGTTGTTAATCTAGCTCATGGTGTGTCTATTTTGTTTATCTTCTCGAAAAACCAACTTTTAGTTTTGTTAATCTTTTCTATTGTTTTTTGGGTCTCTATTTCATTTAGTTCTGCTCTGAACTTAATTATTTCTTTCCATGTACTGCCTTTAGGTTTGGATTGTTGTTGTTTTTCAAGTTCTTTGAAGCTTAGGGTTAGGTCGTTTATTGCAGTCTTTCTGATTTTTTTTTTTTTTGATATAAGCATTTACTGCAATAAATTTCCCTTGTATTACTGTTTTTGCAGTATCCCACAAGTTTTGGTATGATTTATCTATATTTTCATTAGTTTCTCGAAATTGTTTGATTTCCTGTTTAATTTCTTCTTGCACCCATAAGTCATTCAGGAGCCTATTATTTATTTTCCATGTGTTTGTATATTTTCCAGTGATTTGCTTATTGTTTATCTCCAGTTTTAGTCCATTGTGGTCTGAAATGATTGTTGGAATGATTTCAATTTTCTTAAATTTGCTGAGACTAGATTTGTGACCTAATATGTGGTCTATCCTGGAGAATGTACAATGAGCTGATGAGAAGAAAGTGCATTCTTTAGCTGTTGGGTGAAATGTTCTGTATATATCTGCCAAGTCCAGTTGATTTATGGTGTAGATTAAATCCTGTGTCTCTTTGTTGACTTGTTGCCTGGAAGTCCTGTCCCATACTGAGAGAAGGGTGTTCAGATCACCCACTATTAATGTATTAGGACCTATCTCCTTCTTTAGGTCTAAGAGTGTTTGTTTGATATAGCTGGGTGCTCTAGTATTGGGTGCATACATGTTTATGGCTGTTATGTCTTCGAGCTGGATAGTTCCCTTTATCATTATATAATGGCTTTCTTTGTCATTTTTAATGTTTTTTGGTTTAAAGTCTATTTTGTCCAGTATAAGAATAGCTACTCCTGCTCATTTTTGGCTTCCATTTTCATGGTATATCTTTTTTCATCCCTTCACTTTTAGTCTATTAGTGTCTTTAAAGGTGAGGTGGGTCTCTTGAAAACAGCATATACTTGGGTCTTTCTTTTTAATCCAGTCAGTTAGTCTGTGTCTTTTGAATGGGGAGTTTAGTCCATTCACATTTAGAGTAGTTATTGAGAAGTGTTGTTTAATTCCTGTCATTTAATTGTTAATTAGGTGGTTTAAATATCTTTTGATCATTATTTCCCTTTTTATTTCTCTTCTCCAATATGAGTTGGGGATTTAAAGTGGAACAGTTTAGCTTCTTTCTCTTCCTTGCTGATATTTTTGTTTTAACTGTGGGTTTTGCTCTTTCTCGTGTATTCATGTTGATGGGCACCATTATTCAGAATCCAGATGAATGACTCCCTTGAGAATTTCTTGCAGGGCTGGTCGTGTGGTGGTGAACTCCCATAACTTTTGTTTCTCTGGGAAATACACTATTTCTCCCTCAGTTTGAAGGACAGCCTTGCTGGGTAAAGAATTCTTGGCTGGCAGTTTTTTTCTTTTAGTATTTTGCGTTCCACTTTCTTTTGGCCTGTAGAGTTTTGGTTGAGAAGTCTGCTGTTAGTTTGATGGCGGTTCCTCTACAAGTGACCTGATGCTTTTCTCTTGCTCCTTGTAGAATTCTTTGTCTTTGAGCTTTGCAAATTTAACTATAATATGTCTTAGAGAGGATCTTTTTGGGTTGAATCTGTTTGGGGAACTTTGAGCTTCCTGGATCTGAAGTTCTGTATCTCGCCCTACACCTGGGAAGTTTTCTTTTATTATTTCCTTGAGTAGATTTTCGATACCTTTTCCCTTCTCCCACCCTTCAGGTATACCCACAATTCAATGTTAGAGCGCTTGAGATTGTCTGTTATCTCTCTTAGGTTTTCCTCATTATTTTTATTTCTTTTTTCCTTTTTTTTTTTTGTCTGAGTTATTTCAAAAAGGCCATCTTCAAGCTCTGAAATTCTTTCTTTTGCTTGCTCTACCCTACTGCTCAAGCTCTCAGTCATGTATTTTATTTCATTGAGTGAGTCTTTCATTTCTAGAAGTTCTGCTACACTCTTTTTTATGGTATTATACTCTTTGTAAATTTCCTCTTTCATATTCTGGATGTTTTTTCTTGTTTCATTGTGTTCTCTAATTGAGTCTTCCTTTATTTCTTCAAGTTTTCTTAAGATCATTACTTGATATTCTTTTTCAGACATTTCAAGGATTACATGGAGTCTGACTTTGGGGCATTACTGTATCCTTTCAGTGGTGTCATTTCTTCTTTATTGTTTGTATTTCTAGTGTTTTTTCACCAATGCTTGGTCATTTGGTAGGGGGTTTGCTTCTTCTATTATGCTGAGGTTGGCTGTGGAGTGGCCTTAGTTGCTACTGTAGGGGTGAACTTTCTTACTTGACAGTATGTGTGGTGGTGATTATGTTAAACCAAACTTTGTTCCCATTCTAGACTCTGTGGTCATAGAATGAGCCCCTAATGCATGGAGTTCTGCTGGGCCAAACTCGGTGGGTTGGATCCGTAGGCTGGTGCTCCCCCTTGGGTCTGAGGCGGGATGAGGGGCCACATGCAACACTGTCATTCCGCTGGCTGGCTGGCACCAGCAGGCTCACCTACGCGGTGCTGGTTTGGGGCAGTGGGGCAGGGTCTGGAGCTCCCCCTTGCCTGGGTCCAAGGCAGCAGGCAGGGGAGGCCGTGTGGAGCTGCATGGTTCTGCCAGCTGGCTGGTGCCAGCAGGCTCACCTGCATGGTGCCGGTTCAGGGTGGCAGGGTGGGAGAAATTAAATTTCTTAATTTAGAAATTAAGATATTCTAAAGGTCTTATCTAATAAGATTTGAGGGCAGGGGGAATAGAATAACTTAAGAGAAAATATATCAGCTTAATAGACAAAATAATTAGCAATGTATTTTTAAATAATAGCAGAGAAATAGATGACAGATTTTGAGTAAAGAAAAAAGTAAAGTGACTGTCAAGGAAATGAAAAAGTGTAGTTGATCTTCCATATTAATGAAAAAAAAATGAAATAAAAACTAAATTAATTCAAACTTGAAAATTTAAAAAAAGGAAAAAAAGAGGGAAAAGCAATGTGAAACAAACCATAAAACAAAAAAAATCCTCAAATAAAATATATAAATTCTTAGAGAAAAAGGTAAACTCTGCCTTTAAAAACAAAGTGATTGTCAGATTCTTTTAAAAAAACAACCCAGGCTGGTTGGTTAGCTCACTTGGGAGAGCGTGGTGTTGGTAACACCAAGGTCATGGAATTAGATCCCTGTATCAGCCAATATCTCTGAAGGAAACAAAGTGGGTCAGAACCTTAGCTATAGCAGAGATTCCCAGTGTGGGGATAGGATCTATCTTAATTAACTGGGGAGCTTTTCTAAAATGTTTGTGGACTGCCGGTCAAGATGGCAGATTAGGTGGTCCCCAGTGTCACTCTCTCCCACAAATCAACCAATTTACAACTATAAAAATGTAACAACAGCCAAGCTGAGGCCACTGGAGCTCAGGGGAAGAGGAGGAGAGACCTATGGAGTTCATGAAGGCAGGAGAAGCCATGATGAGAGAAAGAAAAACTGCTTGGAGCATTTTGGGTCACAGCTGTTTTAAGGCTGGAACTGCTGAGCACACAGAGCAGGAGCCTACAGAAGCCACAGTTGCTCTTCAGATGGAGTTGCTTGGAGGCAGCAAGGGAGAAGAGGACCTTGGTGGCCCCTGGGACAGCAAGACCACTAATAGGGTTCCCGTCAACCCATGCAGGAGTGAGGAACAAGAACAGCTGAAAAAGGGCAGCCATTCAGAGGCTGGTGAGTCATTGCAAGGGACCGGTGCAGGGCCCATCCCATGGGAAGTGTTTGGAGCATGGGTGGCGGGGGAGACAGGCCCACCAGGAGAGCACTGGGACACAGCAACGACAGCCGATCTTCCCCCAATCAGCTCCAAATTAGCTCAGGACCACTCAGAGGAGACAGGACAGTAATGCAGAATTCCATGGGGTGCAGTTTGATGAAAAGATTTAGGCCCAGGTCAGAGTTTCTACACAACCTACGTGCACCCAGTCTCTGGAGAGCCAGAAGTACCTATAAGGTCAACCATCAAACCCTGAGCTGCACAAAAAGTTTTCCCTAGGGAAACAGCAGCAAAGCAGCAATTTAGCTCAACAACACAGCACAAGTACTGGTTCCCACAGGAAGTTCTGCCATTTTAGAAATAAGCAAAGGACAAAAAAATTAGTTCTGGCCCAGGTACACCATCAGCATCCTGCGGCCTGCCAGGGGACCTGAGGCATGGAGTCAGGGACTGGACCACCCTCCCACAACCACAAATAACACTAGCACCTTGGGGCCCACCCAGGGACCCAAAGCTTGGAGTCGGGGACTGAAACCCACTCCCACATCCAGGCACACTGCCAGTGCCTTAGGGCCTTCCCAGGGGCCTGGAGTATGGATCCAGGGACCGGAACCCCACCCACAACCAGGCACATCACCAACACCAAGGAGCATGACAAAAGTATCACCTCCATGTGGGTGGCCCACCACAGTAACCGTAGCTGCCATGAAAGTGTCTAGACATCACAACCACCACGCAGATGGTCTGCCAGCCACTGGAGTGCACTGACAGAAGGAGAGTCACCAGCAGAGACCAAAGAAAAGTATAGGATGTCTGTCTGCACAAAGCCCATTCCAGAGTGACAGAAACAGCATTTGCTCTATGATAATATTGGGGGACCTGAACACACCTTTCAGCATTGGACAGATTATCTAGGCAACAAATCAACAGAGTAACTATTACTCTTTCAGAGGGAAAGAAGAAAGTTAGGTTTATCAGTGGTGGGAAGGGGGAGAGAGAGAGGGAGATTGGACAAGGGGTGTAAAGAATAAGTACAATTTATTACAATATACATGCTAGTAATATTGATTTGATTGACATATATCAACATTGAATCTCCAAAATATGTATAATCAATTATGATTCAATAAAAATAAATTAATTAATTAAATTAAATAAAAACACAGTGAAAACAAAATGACCAACGTGCATTATGAACCAAAAAGTAAATAAAGAGATTCCAGTCAAATGCAACAAAAATAAATGAGTTACAATATTAATTTCAGATTAGGTAGAACTAAAGTTGACAGACCAAACAGAATCAAAGAACACTATATAAAAGTAACAAGCACAATTATAAAGATGCTACAATAGTCACAAATTTATGTATGCCAATTTATATATCAAAAATGAAAGCAGAGGAAAGACCTTGCATCATCAGGGCCCTGCATTCATTTCCATCCTCATCAGAAGCCACTTCTCTTATTTGCTGTTCACTTAGTTATTAGAACATAACTATTAGTTGTTGGAACACATCAAGCTCCTTTCCATCCTGGAACTTTCATTTGCTGTGCCCTTTGTCTGTCATGTGTTTTCACTTGCTGTTAAGGGCAGATTAAATGTCATCTTTGAGGTCACATCTGCTCCTATTTAAACTATAGTAACAGAGACTAGATTTGCCCTCCTACTGAGACAACTCAAAAACAAAAAGAACAAAATATTAATATTGGTTTTTAAAATATTAAACACGAGGCACTGAAGGACAGTGATCCCTGAGACCAGAAAGCAAATGAGGATAGCTCTAAAATTGCTCCATCTCACTGCCTTGAGAGAATTTCCAGGCAGTGGAACAAACTTTTTTTTTAAAGAAAATATAATTTTATTAATATTATTTTTTACATGCTAGGATGTTGTTGTGGAGCTGTTGGGAGGGAGGGGGAGAGGGGAAAGGGGAAGGAAATGGGATGGAAGAAGGAAGAGGGGTGAGTTTGAGGCCTGTGGCACCCCCCTCATTTCCACAGGGGAGACCGGGGGGCTTCCAGTGGTGGCTTGGTCATTGCCAGGCTGGGTGCTGATGTCAGGGGGGCATGGCAAAAGCCCTCACGCCCCACCATCCCAGCTCAGGAACCCGGAGTCCTTCTTGCTGTGGCGTGGTGGTCATTGCCGGACTGGCTATGTGTGTCAGAGGGACATGGCCAAGGCCTGAGGTCCCCTGCTGCTGTGGCTCCGGAGAGCCCAGGGCGCTTCCTGCGGTGTCTTGGTGGTTGCCACTGGGTGAGTTGCTTGTGTAGGGGAGGTATGGCTGAGGCCTTCATCCCTCACCCTTGGGATTGGTTGCGGGTGTTGGGGGGCATCACTGAGGCTCCCACCTCTCCCCTCTTTCTGGCTTTGTAGCCCAGGGGACTTCCAGTCCTTCAGGTATTATAAGTGTTCTTTGGTGAAATGAGACCTTTACTAGTTTATATGAAACTTTGTCTCTGTTTGTGGGTACTTTGTTTTTTCTTTCTGTTCTGTGTTGGATTATTTCCTGTTCCCACCACTTAAACTCGGTGCTGGAACTAATTTGTTGTCCTTTGCTTACTTCTAAAATGGGGGAACTTCCTGTGGGGTCCAATACTCTGGAACTAATTTGTTGTCCTTTGCTTACTTCTAAAATGGGGGAACTTCCTGTGGGGTCCAATACTTGAGCTCTGCGGTTGAGCTAAATTGCTGCTTTGCTGCTGTTTCCCTAGGGAAGACTTTTTGTGCAGCTCAGGTTTTAATGGTTGACTTTATAGGTACTACTGGCTCTCCAGAGATCCGGTGCACCTGGGTTATGTAGAAACTCCAGTCTGGGCCTGAGTCTTTTCATCCAACTGCACCCCATGCAATTCTATATTCTCTGAGTGGTCCTTCATTAATTGGGGTGCAGATCAGCTGTCCTTGCTGTGCCCCAGTGTTCTCCTGGTGGGCCCGTCTCCCCCACCGCCCATGCTGCAAACACTTCCCATGGGACAGGCCATGCACTGGTCCCTTTCAATGACTCACTGGCTTCNCTGCTTTGCTGCTGTTTCCCTAGGGAAGACTTTTTGTGCAGCTCAGGTTTTAATGGTTGACTTTATAGGTACTACTGGCTCTCCAGAGATCCGGTGCACCTGGGTTATGTAGAAACTCCAGTCTGGGCCTGAGTCTTTTCATCCAACTGCACCCCATGCAATTCTATATTCTCTGAGTGGTCCTTCATTAATTGGGGTGCAGATCAGCTGTCCTTGCTGTGCCCCAGTGTTCTCCTGGTGGGCCCGTCTCCCCCACCGCCCATGCTGCAAACACTTCCCATGGGACAGGCCATGCACTGGTCCCTTTCAATGACTCACTGGCTTCTGAGTGGCTCCTTTTTTTCAGTTGTTGTGGCTCCTTGCTCTTATGTAGATCCATGGGAACCTGTTAGTGGTCTTGTTGCCTTCTCCCCTGCCGCCTTCAGGCAACTCCATTCAGAAGGCACAGCTGCGGCTTTTGGTGGCTCCTGCTCCATGCATTCAACAGCTTCAGCCTGGACGTGGCCAGGGCTCAAAATAGTCAAAGCAGGTTTTTCTTTCTGTCATCATGGCTTTTCCCACCTTTTGCGTAGGTCTCTCCTTCTCTTGCCCTGAGCTCTATTGGACACAGCTTGGCTGTCACTGCTTTTTTATTGCTGTAAATTGGTTGATTTGTGGGAGAGTGATGCTGGGGACCATATATTCTACCATCTTGACTGGAAGTTGACACATTTTAATGTATTCAACTCACCAGTTTTGGGGGCTGGGAAGTCCACAGTTCAGAGAACACATCTGGTAAGGTGACACTACAGCAATGCCAGAACAAAATTTTTTAAATAAAATTAAATCTCTTGCTGGACAAGTAGCTCAGTTGATTAGAGCTCAGTCTTATAAACCCAAGGTCATGGGTTCAGATTCCCAGACTGGCCAGCTGCAAAAAAAAAAAAGGTAAAATTAAAACTCAATGTACAAGTTGAACAACAAATTATACCTGGATAAAGAAAACATTAATAAAGTAATAATGGATCTGAAGAAATTACCCATAATGTAGCTCAGAGAAAAAATAGATACAAAATATGAATAAAGAGATTTTTAAAACATGGAGAACAGTTAGAAAGTTCTAAAATACCTTTTATTGGAGTTTCAGAAAGAGGAAGTAAAAAGATAATAGCTGAGGATCTCTCATAATTATTTTACAATACTACTCCTCAGCTTTAAGAAGTCCAGTGAATTCCAAGGGAGATTGATACTACTCCATCCTGCTTATTGATTACCTGGATCCTCAACTCTCTTTTTCTCACATTCCACATCTAGTTTGAGAGAAGCCCTATTGGCTCTGCCTTCAAATTATACCCAGAATCCAAACACATCTTATCACCAGCACTGCTGGAAATGTAGTCCAAGCTACCATCGTCTCTCACCTGAGTTACTGCCATGAATTACTATAGTTCTTCCTGCTTCTAACCTCACCCATTCTCAACACCACAGCTATAGCAATCCTTTTAAAACAGGCCACTACATGTAACTCCTTTGTTCAAAACCTTGCAATGGTGTGCATTCTGTACTGTAACCTAATCTCCTATTGCTCTATCCATATTTCCTCAACTCCAGCCACATTGACCACATTGTTGTACTCCAACAGAACAAGGATGTTTTGGCCTGTGGCCTTAGTCTAGTTTTTTCTTCTGCCTAGAATGCTTCCCCTTACATGTTCATTTAGCCATCACTTTCATTCATATCTTCCCTCATTAATGATTACTTTTTGCAAAGACCCTGTTTCAGAATAAAACTACATTCACAGGTACTAGAACTTAGGACTTCAACTTTTTTTTTTAAAAAAAAAAAAAAACTTAGGCCTTCAACTTTTTTTTTTAAAAAAAAAAAAAAAGAACTTAGGACTTCAGGGCCGGCCTGTGGCTCACTTGGGAGAGCGTGGTGCTGACAACACCAAGTCAAGGGTTAAGATCCCCTTACCAGTCATCTTTTAAAAAAAAAAAAAAAAAAAAAGAACTTAGGACTTCAACTTTTTTTTGTAGAATACAAAAGACGTGAAACTCTTCCTTTCACTTGAGCACTTAGAGGTCATTGTAGGGTCATTAAGTGGCCTAATTTGAATATTGCTGTGTCTCAGGGAAGGAGGAAGACCTTGGAGAGGGAGAGAGATGGGAATGGCCAGTCGTCCACCATCTTATATGGGCACTGTTTGTGGAGCCCCAAAACAAGTACAATAATAACATCAATGATCACTG
Source organism: Galeopterus variegatus (assembly GCF_000696425.1). Lineage (NCBI taxonomy): Eukaryota > Metazoa > Chordata > Mammalia > Dermoptera > Cynocephalidae > Galeopterus > Galeopterus variegatus. The sequence goes on from NW_007727431.1 coordinate 351,398, forward strand.
ATCACAGATCACCATAACAGATATAATAATGAAAAAGTTTGAAATATCAAGAGAATTAGCAAAATATGACACAGAGATGAAATGAGCAGATGCTATTGGAAAAACAGCTCTGATAGATTTTTCGATGCAGAGTTGCCACAAACTTTCAATTTGTAAAAACAAAAGCAATCTCTATGAAGCACAGTAAAGCTGAGAGCAATACCACAGGAATGCCTATAAACATCACTTAATTCAATTTTAATATATTTACCATATAATCAATTAAAACTCTAATATATTCATTTAATTTAAATTAAACACATAATTATATATTATATATAATAAGTGATTAAAAATTTCACTAGACAAACTAAAAGAGAAGATGGTCATAACAGAGAGTAGTTTAACCAGTTGAGAAAATAAGTAAACCTAAACACAGAACAAATCCAAAAAGAGCTGAAGAAAGTAAAAAGGATAAAGGAAACACTGCTCTGAAAACCTGCGAAGTGTGGAGCCTTTTCAGGGAGCCATCTGGATGAATCATCTCCATTCATTTTCTCTTTTTATCACTTTTCTTATGCTGTGGTCTAGGGCCCAATCTTTGAGAACCATCAGGCTACGGAAGTCAGAGCACCAAAAATGTTGCTACAAAGGCTGCCACTTTTGCCTTGTAAATGTAACATCATTTTTTTTTTTTTTTTAATAAAGATGACCAGTAAGGGATCTCAACCCTTGGCTTGGTGTTGTCAACACCATGCGCAGCCAGTGAGCCAACCAGCCATCCCTATATAGGATCCAAACCCGTGGATCCCTATATAGGATCCAAACACTGCACTCTCCCAAGTGAGCCACGGGCCGGCCCAATAACATCATTTTTAATAACAGAAACTTCACCCAATAAACTCATATACAAAAAATGAAACTTCGAAGATATTTAAAGTGAGGAAGATAATAGAAATACCAAATTTCACCATACCAACCAAACTTTACCTTTTTTTTTAAAGTGAGGACTCAGTACAAGAAGACATGAAAGTATTATGTAAGTTAGCAAGATTCTATTACTTTTTAAGTCAAAAGCATAAACATGGTGCAAATGTATACCCTAGATGTGTCTCCCAGAACAGCTTAAAATTAATTTCCAAAAAGTTGTTTCCATAGTGAATTTCTGAAAATGAAGGCATATTTTCTCCACGGACCCTTTTAACTTTTAACTGGAGATGCTTTCCTTTTAAAAGTGTTGACCCCAAATCTTAAAAATAGATATAAGATTAAACACTTAGTTAAAAATATCTTTTTGACAAGTTGATTTGATTAAGTTAAGACTTTTAGCATTGTTTATGATAAAACACAAACTACCTTCTACCCAAATTGCAAAGCCCCAGGGCTTGAGGAACATGAGAGAGAGGGGAGCAGGGGTTGAAGCTCTGTTTACGATTTCTACAGGTAAGCTAAAGGAGCAGTGTCCTTCTCTCTAGCACAAAAGAATTTATTTTTTGTATTTTGAGTATTTATTGCCTTTTTAAAAAATAACTTATTTGGCTGGCTGGTTAGCTCAGTTGGTTAGAGCGTGGTGTTGATCCCTTTTACCCACCAGGTGCCAAAAAAGACAAAAAACAAAAGAAAAATAAAACTCACTTAATTTTAAGTTCACATAATTTAATTTTTCATGATGGGTATGTTTAACAACCAGCTCACAAAACTCCTGAAATATTTAACACTCACTCTCACAAGCTAATGCAAGCCAGCACAAGCGAGCTGCAGCACAGGACTGGGCCCCTCTATAGGCAGTCAGTAAATATGACTTCCATTCCCTCTTCTTTTAATTTCCACAGCCCTGGGGAAGATTTCATAAAGGTTTTCCCAGGTAGAGACAAAGATGTTCCCTGTTTCCTGAAGGCTCCTAACTTTACTTTTTGTCTCTACCCCTCTGGGTCACTGTCCTAGTGCTAAGCCTGTGCTTAACCACAGCCAAGGTCCTGGCCCTCCTCATGCTGCCCAACTGGCCTTTATTTCCTACATCTGGGGAAGCTGAGCAACCACTTACACCAGAGGACATTGCCTCTGCAAAGCCTAGGGTGACTGCACAAGAATGTTGAAGGGCTCTCTAGGGCTGAGTGGTGGCGACTCAGTTAATTTTAGGATCCCCATCTGTGATGGAGATGGGAGGCACCACCAGCAAGCTGTACTTTGGCAAGTCAGAGCCTATAATTAGCCTCTCCTCAAGTCTGGAATAAACCCCTTGTTGTTACTAAACAGTGAAAGCAGGAAAGCCTCCAGCTTCCCGAGCCCTAGACTGCACAAGCCTCCCAGAACAGACACTTGGACAGAGCTATCTATCTGCTGTGCAGAATCCAAATTACCCCAGAAGGTGTTCCTGTTCTCAACCCAAAGTGAGAACTTGGAAGTCTCTGAGAAGCAAGGACACCTAGAAGCCAGCCCCTTACCTTGCCTCCCCTTCCAGCATTCTGCATTTCCCACCTGGCCCCTTCATGGCTTTGCTCCAGGCATCCTCATTTATGAAGAGTTTGTAATAAACTGGAAAAATGCGACAAAGACACGCAGGACTGCTGCAGCTAGGCAAAGCAAAGGAAAAGCTTTCTGTGGACACAGGACTGAAAGGAAATATGTCCAAATGCTAGTGGTGTTTTCCCTGCAGGGCAGGATTTGCAGTGATGTATATCAGACATCTTTCTGCTTTCCAGAATTGTATGATTGTAAACACAGTACACATATACCTCATACATACCCCAGGGTTTTGTTTTGTTTTATATGTTTTCTGTCCACTTCCTGAGACCCAAGCTTAAAAAACAGAAACAAATAAACAAAACTAAGCTGTACCAAGGAGAAGTATTTAAGCTTCAGGGTCCTTCACCTACATGCACCCCTTCCAAGGCCCTTTATTATTCTATTAGTTATTTTTTGTTCTTTTTCTTAAAGAGCGTCTCCCAAATTTTATAAGCTGCAGACCCCACATCTGCCTGCATCTGCCCCTGCATGGCCACTAGTCTATAACACTTTTGAAGCAATCTTCCCTACATTGGTGGTTTTTGAACACTGGCTGTGACCTAAGGTCTGATCTTGGATGGAATATTTGCCAGGGGCATCACTGTGAGAAATCGAGCAGAGTGACTGCTTCGGCCTCAAACGAGCATCTGTAAAATGGCATTGCTGGAAGTCTGAAGACTGGGAAAGGTGCTCCTGACTGTGAGGACTGCAGCCATGTGAAAGAGGATGAAGGGAGGGCTCAGCCAGAGCAGACAGAGCCAATCCCCAAGGAGGCCTCACATAACCAGAGCCCTGGAGATTAACTATATTCAACTACGTTAACTGTATTTTCTTATTTTCTGTATTCTTGATGCTTTGGCATTTGGGGCCTCACTGACCATGGAGAGACGGCCCCTCCGAGGATTAGCTAATTCCTAGAGATAGTGAACCACCTGCCTGTGGGTGTACATTTGATATGCAAACCAACCAGTCCTGAGTCCATACATCCAACCAGCCTCCTCTATCTGGTTCCACACCCAGGAGGCAATATTCCTCTGCCCTTATCATCCCTATATAGCTAACCCCTATACCCTGGAGCCTATTGAAATTGTTCAAACTAGCCAATCCTAACCCTGCTCAGATGCTCACCTTGCCTTGCTCATTCCTTCCCATGAAAACCACAACACTGGCTTTTGCCCACACTTGCCCTCGCTCCTTCACCTCCTTTCAACCCTCGTGCTTCCCTGTGTGGCTCTGCATGGGGTGGCTTGCCTCCTCCTATTGAAAACTGAGTAACAAACTATCTTCTCAATGGTAGTTGTCTCCTACTCAGTTGGCCTCACCAGACCTGAATACAAAGTCCTGGGTACATTTTAAAACACTCTTCTCAGGGACTTCTGGGAAATGCCCTCCTTACCGGGCATAGAGGAGGGTTAGGAACCATTCACACTGTTCATTTATTCATGCAGTCATTCAACAAGGGTTTATGGAATGTCTACCACCAGCCAGGCCTCGGGGACACAAGCAGTAAACAAGGAGCTGACCCTCGGGGAAAGACCACCTCAACCTGGTGGGATAAGGACCATGATGGAGAACCTGGGAGTACAGGAGGTGGAGCCAAGTCCCAGCTGTGGAAGAAGAAAATGATAGTGCTATCCCCTTGTCCTAGGATGACAGTCTGTTTTGCTTCATCTTACTGAATTTCCCACTAGCAAAGCAAGTCTTTTCTCTCTGCTCCAGCCTAGCCCTGGGGTACACTGGGGAGCAGGCAAAGAGGGTCTCTCACTCACCCAGTTTTCCTCACTCCTGTCTCTGACCTCTGGCACCTGAAGTTGTTGTAGTCCATCAAGAACTTGCAAGTCATTCACATTCAAGTACAAAAGGACTAATAATAGATTTAAACAGTGATTTATATCTTTCTTTTACAGTAACAGTCCTTTCCCCCAAAACTAAAGTTTATAGAAAAACCACGTATGTAGAATATATATGAGTATACTTCAAAAAGCTCATGAAAAAATTCATACTATCTTTCAATTCTATTTTTCTACCAACTTTTTGAAGTACCCTCATGTGTATATACACACACATACATATGCAAAGGAGCTTCTCAGGTTCACAAGAGAACCATCCCTCAACCCTCAATCCCCACCTGTGGGGGACCCTGAGGGGTTTGGGGAGCCAGGTTTGATAAACCAGACTTCAGGGCTCCATGAACCCCTGAACTATACGCACAACATTTATGTTCACGTGGATGTTTTGAGGGTGGATGAAATTATAGAGGCATGCTGTCCAATACAGTAGCTACTAGCCACATGTGGCTCTTTAAATTTAAGTTAGTTACTCTTCTTTATTTTCTTTAATCACTGGCTTCCTCTTACTTTTACTCCTCCTCTGAGCTTGCATAGTAATGTTTCTTTTCATTGGCTATATTTTGAATCTTTGCAATTATCTCTTTACTCCTCTGCTTTCTGAGTAATTCCCAGCATAATTCTTAAGCTATAAGATGAACAGTTCTGGGGATCTAATGTACAGCATGGGCGATGGTGAATGTGTTAATTAATCTGATTATGATAATCACTATACAATGTATAGGTATATAACATCATCACATTTTACACTTTGAATATATGCACTCAATTTGTCAATTAAATATTTTAAAGAACTAATGAGGTAAAAAAAATAATAGATTTACATTAATTAAATTTAAATACAATTAAATTTTCAGTTCTCCCATCATCCTTGCCACATTTGGAGTGTTCAGTAGATATGTGTGGCCACCAAGTTGAACAGCGCAGATACAGAACATTTCTGTCACCACAGGAAGTGCTATTGGACAGCATTAATCTAGAGACTTTGTCAGCTTTTCAAAAGCTTTCATGACCAGAAAATAAGAGCTGTTAAGTAAAGCTAGTGAAACTTCACTTAAGGAGCCAGAACTCTTCCATGGAGAGTCAAAGTCTCATCACTGTGACAGAGGCTGTGAACAAGTCTGTCTCTGAATAATCTTTTTGTTCCAAAAACCCAACGCTAAAAACTCTTAAAAGACATCCACATTTTATACTTTGTTATCTCCCCTACACTTTTCAGAAAGGTACACTTTACCTCTAAAATTACTTGCTATAAGAAAGATGTAAACCAACCAATCCTGAGTCCAGAGCCTCTGTGCCCAAAGTCAGTCACGTGGTAAGCAACAAAGGACATTCCCAGTGACCTTGTCTCCTGTGATGTGTGTGATCATTTAGGTTGGAGAGGCAATCTTGGAAAATGTTCAGCTCATGCTGCAGATGGAGACTATCTAGTCGGGTCCCTAAAATGTTGGGAAAGGCATATAGTTGGGAGTCTTTGGAAAAGACTGTGATCCAGTGCGACTCTTATGTTAGGATAAGAGGAGTATTGTGATGAAAAGGAGACTCTCTACCAGGTCTTCAAACCCAAAGTCATTTTCCTTCTCTAAGACTAAGTTTCTCCACCTGATAAATGGATCCTCATTAGTGGCCACTCTGAAATCAAGGGGACTCTCACCCAGCAAATGTTGCTGGATTGTCCAATGCTGTGCTAGCCAAGGTCACAGGAGCACAAAGAAGGAAAGCCATCATCCCGGCCACTGACAGCTTCCTGCACAATTAAAGATAGATGCCAATAGACATGAAACCATTCACACTAAATTTAAGGTGAAACTTGATTAAGTACAAAATTAAGATAGGACCTGACTGAAATTTCTTTCACTCATTCATTCATTTATTCATTTATGCATTTGTTCATTCATACATACCTTCATCCAGCCATTCAACAAAGTAGAATGTCAACTCACTGAAAGCAGGGGCTTGGCCTATTTTGATCCCCATTGGATCACCAGCATCTGTAACAGTGCCAGGCACAAGAAAGATGCTCCACAAATATTTGTTGAATAAATAAAAGAGTTAATTCAACAAATGTTTGAATGTGTGCTTTGTGCCAGGCCCCTTGCCAGGTGCTGGGAATGAAGTAAATCGGACATAGTTCCTGACCTCAAGGAGCTCAGTTTGGTAGCAAAGTCAGAGAAGTGAAAAGACAATGGCATTACAGAGTAGATATGCCATCACAGAGATAAGCTCCAGTAAGGTGGGGACATTAAGTTTGGCCAGGGAAGATTGACAAAACAGGTGATACCTGATTTAGTTCCTAAAGCTCATGTAGGAGTTTATCAGGTAAATAAAGGAGGCACAACTTTCCAGACAGAGGGGGCAGTGTGGGCAAAGGCAGGAGGACAATGAGAAGGCAGGGTGAGTTAGGGAAATATCAAGTAACTTGTTAGAACTGGTGCATATGGAGTGAATGAAGGAGAGACAACTAATGAGGCTTGAAAACCAGAGAGAGGCCAAACGCTGGAGGACCTTGTTAGCTCTATCAAACAGCTTCAAAAATTATCAGAGAGCAGGGAAGACACACAGGAGGGATTTGAGCAGTAGCTCATCATAACCAGATTTTAGCTTTAAAGGAAGTTTTGTATTGGTGGGAAGAGAGGCAGGGCATATAAGCAAGAACACCAGAAGTGAAGGGACTGGCCTGATGGAGGAGAGGGTCTGAACTGGGTAGCAATAGTTGAAAAGTAAAGTGAAGTCAGATTATTGAAGAGCCAGAGGATAACACTTAAGGCTTCTAAGCAGAGCAGTGACTTAATGTGGCCAAGGATGATCACTCTGGAGTGATATTCTACGTCTGGGAAGACAACTGGGAGGCTGTTATAGCTCAGACATGAGGTGATGAGGGCCTGCCTGGGAAGGTAACAGTAAGCCAACTTGGGGAATAGGTTGAAAAAAGAATCAGCTGGATTTGACAATCATCTACATATACAGACTGAAAAGAGGAGGCAAAGGTAAGTTCCAAGTTTTGAACCTGGGTTATTTAGATGACTAGTGGTACTATTTAATGAAATAGAAAATTGGAGAGAGTAAGCTTGCCTATGGTGATAGGCAATGAGTTTGATAACACAATGATAGGCAATCATTGATAGGCAATGATAGATAATGAGTCTGGTTTTGAGCAAGCTGAGTTGAGCTGATGGTGGAGCATCCAAGCAGAAATTGTGGGATGCTGTCAATGGTCCTGGGGCAGAGTGGCCTGTAGGTCAAGAAAAGACATTTCTGAGTGTCACAAGCACAGAGGAGCTAATCAGAGACTTTAAAATGAAGGGGAAGAAAGAAAGAGTACAGCAGTCTTGCAAGATATCACAGGGATACATCTAATTCTTACAAAAGTCTATAGGGTACTTAACACCTCCCATAATGCTGAAGCGTGCAAATGCTAGAAGGGCCCAGACTCTCTGGAAAGGTGAGCAAAACAGAACTCCCACAGCATGTGCGGACTCCTCCATCTTGGGTCAACAGGGACCAATCCCAATGATATAGGTGGGTTTTCATTTCACCTGGAGTGACAGGACTTGTGTCCAAAAGGACGAAAATGTTAATGAAAACACAATCCTTTATAGAGAATAAATTTGGGTAGAAAATCCAATCCTATATATAGGGTACAGAGAAATACTTCAGAAACTATCCATCAAGAGCTCTTTCCTTGGTCCCTTCATTTGACTATTTTTAACTGCAAGGTGCATGAAAGCAGGTGTGGCAAAATGGCAGGTAATACAAAGCCAGAAGGAGAAGTGAAGGGTAGAATGACAGAATCCCAACACACTGGAACAATGGGCTGATGAAATTGAAAGAGGATAAATATGAAGTCCTGCTTCGGGGTTCAGATACCAGGTTTACCTTGAGAGAACAGGAAAACATGGCTTAAAGGAGATCTTGTGAAAACGTTCAGGGTTTCTAGTTGAAAAAATTCTATTTATTGCCTGTAAATATTTATTTTTAAAATCCTAACATCATAAGTCAAAGCCCAGTGTTAGTATTTCCTAATCCTTTACTTTTGACAGTGTTTACCTAGAGTTTTTTGTTCTTAAAAAAATCCTTTAATTTATTTGTAGAAATCCTGACTTCTTTCATGCTTGACTACCAGTGAGTTGGAATAAACAGCCACAGTTGGCATTCTAATCAGAAAAAAAAATATCAGTAGTACAGATTACTAGCTTGGTGCTTACATCTATGATTTTAAAAAGAGGTATACACATATGTCTCACAAGGTGGGTTCTAGGATACCTGCTGATAGCTGAGACAAATTGTCACAGCTCAAATGGATCACAAAAAGGTAAAGAACTACTTTGGAGCAAAGGTCACAAGTTATTTGAATGGCAGAAGTAAGGCAATACCTTTCAATAACAACTCTGAATGTAAATGGATTAAATTCCTCACTTAAAAGATATAGACTGGCTGAATGGATTAAAAAACTAGACCCAACTATACGCTGCCTGCAAGAAACTCACTTTTCCAGTAAAGACACACATAGGCTAATAGTGAAGGGATGGAAAAAGATGTTCCATGCAAATGGAAACCAAACAAGCAGGAGTGGCTATATTTATATTAGATAAAATTGACTCTAATTCAAGAACTACAAAAAGAGACAAAGAAGGACATTATGTAATGATGAAGGGATCAAAGCAGCAAGAAGATATAACAATCATAAATATATATGCACCCAACATTGGAGCACCCAGATATATAAAGCAAACGTCATAGGATCTAAAGGGAGAGATATATCCCAATACAATAATAGTTGGGGACTTCAACACCCCTCTCTCAGCATTGGATAGATCATCTACACCAAAAAATTAGCAGAGAAATATTAGATTAAATCTGCACTTTAGACCAAATAGACTTGACAGACATTTACAGAACATTTCAACCAACAACTGCAGAATATACATTCTTCTCATCAGCACATGGCTCATTCTCCAGGATAGACTACATATTAGGCCACAAATCAAGTCTCAACAAATTTAAAAAGATTAAAATCATATCAAGTAGCTTTTCAGACCATAATGGAATAAAACTAGGAATAAATAACAAATGAAACTTTGGAAGCTACACCAATACATAGAAATTAAACAACATGCTCCTAAATGACCTATGGGTCCAAGAAGAAAGTAAACAGGAAACCAAAAAATTCCTTGAAACTAATGTAAATAAAAGCACAATATGGGATACTGCAAAAGTAGTACTAAGAGGGAAGATTATTGCAATAAGTGCTTACATCAAAAAAGTTGGAAGATCCCAAACAAACAATGTAATTTCACATCTCAAGGAACTAGAAAAGCTAGGACAATTCAAGCCCAAAATTAATGGATGAAAAGAAATAATGAAGATTAGAGCAGAACTAAATGGAACAGAAAACCAAAAAATGAAACAAAAGATTGATGTAACCAAAAGTTGGTTTCTTGAGAAGATAAACAAAATTGAAAAACCAAACCATTAGCTAGACTAACCAAGAAAGGAAGAGAGAAGTTTCAAATATCAAAAATCAGAAATGATAAAGGATAATTACAACTGACTCCAAAGAAATACAAAGAATCTTTAGAGACCATTATGAACAACTACATGACAACAAATTTCAAAATCTAGAAGAAATGGATAAAGTTCTGGACACATACAATCTACCAAAACTAAACCAAGAAGAAATAGAAAACCTGAACAGACCAATAACGAGCAACAAGATTGAATCAGTAATCAAAAGTTTCCCAACAAAGAAAAGCCAAGGACCATATGACTTCACTGCTGCATTCTACCAAAGGACACATACAATCTACCAAAACTAAACCAAGAAGAAATAGAAAACCTGAACAGACCAATAATGAGCAACAAGATTGAATCAGTAATCAAAAGTTTCCCAACAAAGAAAAGCCAAGGACCATATGACTTCACTGCTGCATTCTACCAAATTTAAAGATTTGATACCAATTCTTTTCAAACTATTCCAAAAAAATTGATGCAGAGGTGTTCTCCCAAACTCATTCTCTGAGGCCAGCATTACCCAGATACCAAAACTGGACAAAGCAGAACAAAAAAAGAAAACGATAGGCCAATATCTTGATGAACTTTGATGCAAAAATTCTCAACAAAGTGCTAGCAAACAGTGCAACAGTATGTCAAAAAGATTGTACACCATGATCAAAAGAGATTTATTCCAGGGATGCAAGGCTGTTCAATATACACAAATTAATAAATGTGATATACCACATCAACAAATTGAAAGAAAAAAACCATATGATCATCTCAAAAGATGCAGAAAAAGCATTTGATAAAATTCAACATCACTTTATGATAAAAACTTTCAACAAATTAAGAAGAAGGAAAGTATTTCAACACAATGAAAGCCATATATGACAAACCCACAGCTAACATCATCATGCAGGGAAAAGTTGAAAGCTTTTCCTCTAAGAACAGGAACAAGACAAGTATGCCCACTCTCACCAGTCCTATTTAACATAGTACTGGAAGTTCTAGCTAGTGCAAGTAGGCAAGAGAAAGGAATAAAGGTCATTCAGATTGAAAAAAGAAAGTCAAATTGTCCTTGTCTGCAGATGACATGATCTTATTTGTAGAAAAACCCAAAAACTCTACCCCAAAATTCTTAGAGCTGATAAACAAATTCAGTCAAGTTGCAGGATATATAATCAATTTACAAGAGTCAGTTGTGTTTCTATATACCAATAACGAACTACCAGAAAAAGAAATCAAAAAAGCAATCCCATTTACAATAGCTACCAAAAAAAGTAAAGTACCTAAGAATAAATCTAACCAAGGAGATGAAAGATCTCTACAATGTAAACTACAAAAAACTGATAAAAGAAATTAATGAGGACCAAAAAAAAAAAAAAAAATGGAAAGACATTTCATGAATTGGTAAAATTAATGTTGTGAAAATTTTCATACTACCCAAAGCGATCTACAGATTCAATGCGATTCCTATCAAAATACCAACAACACTATTCAAGAAATAGAGAAAGCAACTCAAACATTTATACAGAACAACAAAATACTTCAAATAGCCAATGCAATCCAGAGCAAAGAGAGTAAAGTGGGAGGCATTACATTACCTGACTTCAAATTATACTACAAAGCTATAGTGTAACCAAAACAGCATGGTACAGGCATAAAAACAGACACTTGGACCAATAGAACAGAACAGAAAACCCAGAAATAAACCCACATACTTACAGCCAACTGATCTTTGACAAAAGCACTAAAAACATACATTGGGGAAAGGACAGACTCTTCAATAAGTGGTGCTGGGAAAACGGAATGTCCATGTGTAGAAGAATGAAACTAGACCCCTGTCTCTCACTATATCCAAAAATCACCTCAAACTGGATTAAAGAACTTAATGTAAGACATGAAACTATAAAACTTCTAGAGGGAAACACAGGGGAAATGCTCCAGGACGTAGAACCAGGAAAAGATTTATGAATAAGACCTCAAAAGCACAGGCAACAAAAGCAAAAATAAACAAATGGGATTTTATCAAACTAAATAGCTTCTGCACAGCAAAGGAAACAATCAACAGAGTGAATAAACAACCTACAGAATGGGAGAGAATATGTGCAAACTACACATCCAATAAGGGGCTAATAGCCAAAATATACAAGGAACTCAAACAACTCAATAGTAAAAGAAATAACCCAATTAAAAAATGGGCAAGGGAGCTCAATAGACATTTCTCAAAAGAAGACATACAAATGGCCAACAGGTGTATGAAAAATGCTCAACATCACTAATCATCAGGGAAATGCCAATCAACACCATACTCAGGTATCCTCTCACCCCAGTTAGAATAGCTATTATCAAAAAGACTGAAAATAAATGCTGGTGAGGATGCAAAGAAAGGGGAACCCTTAAACACTTTGTTGGTGGGATTGTAAATTAGTACAGTCATTATGGAAAACAGTACGGAGGTTTCCCAAACAATTAGAGAGAGAACTAATACGAACCAGCAATCCCACTACTGAGAGTCTACCCAATGGAATGGAAAGCCTCATGTTGAAGGGATACCTGAACTTACATGTTTATCACAGCTCTGTTCACAATAGCCCAAATATGGAACGAACCTAAATATTCATTGACAGATGATTGGATAAAGAAAATGTGGTACATACACAAAATGTAATTACTACTCAGCCATGAAAAAAATGAAATTCTGCCATTCACAGTAACATGGATGAACTTAGAAAAAAATGTTAAGTAAAATAAGCCACAGAAATAGAAATACAGCATGTTCTTGCTCATATGTAGGAGCTAAAAGAGAAAACAAACCAAATAAATAATAATAATAATAAGTTGAACTGTTAAGAGAGAAGAACTGTGATTACTAGAGGCAGGAAAAGGGAGGGGGAAATAGTGAGAGAATGGTTAATGGACACAAAATTACAGCTAGATAGGAAAAATAAGTCCTATTGGTGTACGGCTGACCCAGGAATCCATAATTAACAATGATTTGCTGCATATTAACAAATAACACAGAGAGAGGAGATCAAATGTGCACATCACAAGGAAATGATTAAGTTGTGCAGTGATGAATATGCTAACTATCCTCAATAGATCATCACACATTGTATAGATGTATTGAAATATAACTCTGTACCCCATAAATATGTACAATGTGTTTCAATAAGAAAAATTAAAAAATAAACAATACATCATCACACATTGTATACATGTATTGAAATATAACTCTGTACCCCATAAATATGTACAATGTGTTTCAATAAGAAAAATTAAAAAATAAACAATACAAAAAAAAAGAAACCATGTCAGTAACCACCAACCAAAGACGTACAGGAGGCTTGTCAATAAAGGCTGTTTGTATTATCGGCCTCACATTCTATCTATCACTGAGTCATCAATTCTGTGCTTTTCTGAGTGAGCCCGTTTGTGAAATGTGACTTCCTTGAAGGTGTGAGAGGATTCAGTCTTGTGTTTTTTGTCTTTGTAATTTCACGATTGCCCAGAATCTGGCACACAGTAAAAGTTCACCACGTTTCTGACTGAAGGAGAATTTTGCATTTTTAATAAGTAACTATGTCTTATAATAATTGTTGCTCTCAGGCAAATAGTATCAAAGAAATGCTGCTATAAATATAGAAATTTATCCTGAAATGTTCATATAGCCACAGCTAGATTACCTCCTCAGAATATCTGTTCACTGAAGGTTGAACAAGAGACTGCCTAAGTAAGGTCTCTCTGCTCTCAAAAATTGAAACTCTTGAAACAATTGCAAAAGTTTCTTTTGGCAGAAAACTTCATCTGCTATACCTAAATGCCTAAACATCCCCAACAAAATAATTTTTATGCAAGGTTTTGAGGGGTGTGAGTGGGGATAAAATCGATTAGTAAGCCATTTCTCCAACTACTCAGACAGACATGGTTGGATAGAACTAGTTCTGCTTGCAGGAATGCCAGTGTGTAAAATAATAGCAACTACCTTTTATTGAATGCCTGCTAAAAGCCAAGGCATCATACTAGGTGCTTTCCATGTTATTGCTAATTTTCACAGCAAGCTGCCTAAGATCACAGAGTTAATAAGCATCTGAGCCAAATACAGGCTCAGGGTCTGCTAGATTCCCCAGTCTGCCAGGTTGGTGGACTTCTCTAGGGTTGTTCCAGGAAAGCCAGGGTGGAGAGGAGCATCAAGCAAGGTTGCTGAGGAGCAGCAGCAAACAAAAAGGGGATGGTAGTAAGATGCTGAGAAATCAGAAAGATAGAGACTGAGATGGAGCACTAAGCAAAAACTAGGTCTGAGGAGAATGACAAGAGCATTCTTTCCTGGGACAGTTGCATAAATGGCTATAGCAGAACTGGAACCAGAAAGCCCTCTGGTGAGGCTCCTGAGACTACAGCCAGGGCAACCCCCCAACTGTCTTTTATGGGACCACCCGGAAATAGTTACCAATCCTAATTATTTTCCTTTTCTTTGATGATTTTAAAAGTGCTAATCTTATAAATATATAATATGTATATCTCTACTTCAAAAGGGTAGTCAGAACAGAAAGTGTAACTTTAATGGTACATGTACAATTCTGTATTCATTCCTAAAGAAGAAAACCTTTACAAATGTTATTTTATGAATTCACAATGTTCCCATGAGAAATTGAACAGAAATCCTTCATTCTGTACATTAAACAGAAAAATAAAACCTGAGAGACAAAGACTATACTGTGGTCTTTTCAAAGTGACCCAGCAAGAGAGCAACGTGAGGAAGGTGGAACACAATAGCTTGTGCTTTGTAATTAAGTGCTCTGATTGCTTCTATGCTTGAAATAATTGGGATACGTTATTCTTGCATTTCATTATTTGGAGTTTTAAATACAGTTTGAAGGATATAAGACCTCTAAACAAAAAATGGAGATGTTAATAGTGATTATTTACATTACAAAAAGTTTATTGTTTAGTCTCAAAAATACTCTCTAGGGGTTCTTACACTCTCAGCTTTCATAATACAATTAAATGCTTATTTTTGACTCATTAGGTACTTAACCTAGAGATGAAGGTACAGGGATATTTCAGAAATATAAAGTGTTTGAAGACCGGAGGATTAAAGAGCATTATGAAATACCTCAGCTTTCATAATACAATTAAATGCTTATTTTTGACTCATTAGGTACTTAACCTAGAGATTAAGGTACAGGGATATTTCAGAAATATAAAGTGTTTGAAGACCGGAGGATTAAAGAGCATTATGAAATATGGATAACACATCTTAGAAATAGTAACAATAGCTAATAAATATTGAGAGTTTACCCTAACAGGCACCATACTAAGCACTTTACACTAATTTACTGCTCCTAATAATCTCATGAAAGGGGTAGTAACTATTATTTCAATTTTATTGATGAGGGAACTGTGGCACAGAAAGATAAATATTGAGAGTTTACCCTAACAGGCACCATACTAAGCACTTTACACTAATTTACTGCTCTTAATAATCTCATGAAAGGGGTAGTAACTATTATTTCAATTTTATTGATGAGGGAACTGTGGCACAGAAAGAAAAATGACTAGTACACAAAAAATTTAACCCTGGAGTCTCACTTATAATTCTCTTCAAATGAAAGAGAGAAATAGTACACAAATATTAGAGGTACAAGGCAATTCTGAGATCATCTTATCCATTATTCTCCAACTGGGCTCCTTATGAGAAGATGTGGGACAAATGGATCCCTGATCAAATAAACTTGGACATCAATGCAAATTGTATTCTCTATTTCTCTCTCTGTCTCTTTCTTGGTCAGTCACAATAAGGCAGCCCCCAATATAACTAATTAAATCAAAATGTATGTGGGAGAGGAGGAGAGAGACTTTCCTAGAATCAGGGTGAAGCTTAATCTATATTCACAAATCTAATAAAATTTAATAAAATCAGTTGGGATTTAAATGCAGCTCGTATGTGTCTAGGACTGTCAAGGGCAGCACAACTCAATCTGGAGAACTTGGGCAATTTGGTCACCTTGTAGGTGGTCTTTGATGAAGAAGGGTGCGTATTCAATCAAGCATCACCCCAAAAAGGCCTGTAATGTTCCTTACAACTACCTATCTCACATCACTTCAATTATCGTCATCAATAATCTTCTGGTCTTGAAGATCATGTTTTGGTTAGGAGATGTGAGCATTCCAGTTACTGGAGTATTTTTGATAGTAACTCTAACTTTATAATTTATTTTATGTATATTTACTCATCATATCAGGCACATACAATCTTAGTAGATACTGATACGATATGCTAGTTGCTGCCAAGGGCTGCTTGGCTACAAACTAAACCAAGTTCTGAAAGAATGTGGGCTATCTTCTTCAATCCTAGACATTCACTAGGATTCCAGTGCTTGGACTATGATGAAGGAGCTTAGAAATTTGCTGAGTGGAGTGAATTAATGACGTACACACAAAATTAATACATGTTGAGACTTCTTAATAGCCAACCAGATTTCCCCTGTAGATCCCAAATTCTGTCTCCGAGAAGATGCTTTTCTAGTTAAACTTTAGGGAAGACATTTGTTCATTGTTAACATTCTTTATATAAGAATTCACAATGTAACTAGTTTCCTTCTAGATTTTAGTGCCAGAAAAAATTATCTTCAGGCAAATTGAGTACTTCATCAAAATGTAAAAACTTCATCACCCATCACTTCCTTTTTGTCTTGGCTGCCAGGAAATTCAATGATATATTTACATAAAATTGCAATGACTATTTTTTCTTCTGATAAAATTTCTCCTTTAAATAATATCTGATCTTTTTTATCTTTAATATATTGCTATTTCTAAATTTATCTATTTTAAATATTATCTACTGACTTTCTATGATAAAAGATTTCTGCTTGCTTGAGACATTTCCCCCTTGCTTCTCCTTTCTTTCCCCATCTCCTAACACTGTTATGCTACCATTTTAGATGCTCTATTGGTTACATTTACCTTCATAACTTTAATAAACTGTAGGGGAGGAAAACAATCTTTTCTCTGTCCATTTTAGGATTCTGGCTAGGGCTCTGTAATAAAGAAGAGATTAATAGGAGAAAAGCATACAGATTTGTCTAATATAAGTTTTATGTGACATAGAAGCCCAAATAAGGAAATAAAGACTCAAAGAAACAGAGCTGAATGCTCATATACTGAATTGGACAAAGAGTAGTATACTACGAAAACACGACAAGACAAGGAGGCTTGAGCTAGGGCAGTTAATGGTGGATATGTAACTAGAAAGATAAGGGATGGTTTAACAAGGTTTGTACAGATATTTTTAGCACTGGTGATAATAATAGTATTATGTTCTTTCTGGTATAGGGAGGACATCTTCTATAAGGTGTTGTAGCTCTTGCTTTTAGAAAAGAAAAAGGGAGGTCAAAGTGCCCTTCTTGCACCTGCTGTTTTATTAAAGTGCCTTTGGCTCAAACTAATCTTTATGCCAAAATGGCACACTGAGGGATGGCATATTTTGCCATCCTTTAATACTCATACTCCCTCTACCAGAGACAGTATCTCTTGATGTCCCTCTTCTTTCCCCCTCCCCGCCCCCATTCATAAAATAAGGACATTAACAACCTTTTGCCCTTAGGTTTGCTTTCACCCCTCTCCTTTGACCTTCTAATATCAATTGTTTATTATGTGGTCAAGGTTAATACTTAAATTCGGTGCTGTAATTAAAGTTTACTGTGCTTTGTGTATGGATTGATTCTAAAACAGTATATTACTGTAACTATCTACAAAGCATTCACTGAAGAGCTCAGTAGCACACTTTGAAAACATTCTTTCTTGTATTGCGTTTTGTTTTCCTGGAGCTCCCAACGGCTTTTCTTATTATTTTTTTCTTTTCTTTTCTTTTCCTTTTCTTATGCATTTTTCATTTCTTTTGCTATAGTAGTACTGAGCTAGAAATTAGTTACAGAGTTCTCATTTTGCCAGTACTTTGCTGTATGGCTAAATAATCACTTGTTTGAAGTTTGCATGTAACATGAGGGCCTTGGCCTTTTGGAAAGTCATCACTTGAGATGATCTATAATTTAGGCATTTTCAGAAGGACTTCAAAAGAAATATGTTCTTCATTAGTGGAAATCGTAACACTTAAATCAGATTCACAAAAATATAAAGTTAAAGACATTTCCATATGACCAGGAGAGAAAAACCTTAGTGTGAGAATAAAAGTAAACTCCCAAATACGTAGAAAACAAATTATTAGAATCTAGGAAGAAAAAAATATAGTATGACTATACTTATAGTTAAAAGATACAACTATATTTATATTTACTTATATATTAGTAAATTAAAAAGCTAAGAATTCATCTGACAAAAACAAAATATTCTTAGAAGTAATGAAAAGCATATGGAGTGTTCAAAACAAATGTGGTATTTCTAAACTTTTAGGTAGCAAAAATTGGCTAAATATACATTCCCCTTAAATCAAAATACATTTTATGTAGCCTTAAACCATGTAGACAGGTTTAAATCTTCTAACTAGCAAATTCACCTGTTAATTGAGTACCTTCCACATAGCTATTCTAGGCATTCAGGATGAAGTTGAAAAGCCAGATGTTGTGTTCAAACACTTGCAGTCCAGAGGAGGCAATAAATCACAATATACTGCACAGGGTGCCACGTGAGTAGGAAATAGCCAGCATCTACCTTTGCCTGGGGGACACAAAGGAGGAGGGACCCAAAGAGATAAGGCTAAGGCTAACACTTGAAGAATAAGGATTTTCTTAGGAGACAAAAGGAGGGCAGAAGGATTAGCGGAACAGAGTAGGGATGTTAGGAATCACAGCCATGCAGATAATTGTAAGACATTTGTTAGTATGGCTCATAAAAATGGTGTGGGGATGTCACAGAAAGCTGGAGTCAGATGAGAAACACAGCAGAAAGGCCTTGCATGTCACACGAAGGCTTATGGATTTCTTTCTAAAATAACTGAAAACTTTTCACAGCAAAGAAATGAAATAATCAGATTTGTATTTTAAATGTTGAGGAAAAACTGAAAGGAGGCAGAACTTGGCAGAAAGCTGTGTATTAGTCTGCTTGGGTTGCAATAAAATGCCACAGACTAGGTGACTTAAACAACAAAAATTTGTTTTCCTACAGATCTGGAGGTTGGAAGTCCAAGATTAAGGTGCCGGCAGGGTCGGATTCTTTTGAAAGCCAATCTTTTCTCTGAACCACTTTTCTCTGTTCTGATTATTTGCCTTTCTCCTTGGCTTACAGATCACTGCCTTTTCACTGGGTCCTCACATGGCCTATTCTCTGCACATGCACATCCCAGATGTCTCTTCCCCTTCTTATAAGGACACTAATCATACTGAATTAGGGCTCCACATTTACCTTAATTACCTTTTTTGAAGGCCCTCTCTCCAAATACAGTCGTATGCTAAGGTACTGGAAGTTAGGATTTCAACATAAGAATTTGGGGGGAACACAATTTCGTCCATAACACAGCGAGTGGCAGTAAGAATGGAGAAAAGGGGCAAATGGAAAGATAGGTAGGAAGTAGAAGTCAACATGACTTACTGTTTGATGAGTCAGGTATACCCAACAGGTAAGGAGTTCTGCCTGATTTTTGGTTTAAGTAATCAGATATGCGCTAGTGCCATTAGGTAAAAAAACAAACAAACAAAAAAACAGTACAAAAGTAGGTGTAGTATGCCAAGAAAAATGAGAAGTTCAATTTTCAACATGTTGCAACTGAAGCAGTATTTTTTAGTTAACAGGTACTTAAGAGTTCAGAGGTTAAGAAAAAGTAATATAGATGAAAGCCAAGAGTAGGAGAAACTGTCCACAAATATAAGAACAGAAGGGAGTTACATCCTGGTGAATAACATCAAAGGTTAGGTGAAGAAGCAGAAGCCAAACATGAAGGCTGTGAAGGTATATAAAGAGAGACAAATAATGAGAACAGAGAAAAGTAGTACAAAAATTAAAGGAGAGAAGAACTGAGTTGAAGATGGGCGTTAATTCTTAAATCTTTTTCAGAAACTTAACAATATTTTACTTCCAGGATTATGATATGTGTTTCTTTATGAGTTCTAACTTGCTTTTAGAATATCATTTGTGATTATTTCTCACTCTTCAGAATGTGTTCCAAACGTCATATTGATGTTATATAGCTTTCACTATATCTTTTGCAAATTTCAAATCTTTACAATGAAAAAAAAATCTTTAAAGTCAAAATATAATGTTATATATCTTAAAATGATCAGTAAATTAACTTCTTTCAAGATTAATTATTCTTGATAATACCCCCATTTATTCTGGAACACACATTTGAGGTCAGCTGTAAAACAAAAGCTACCCACAACAATAAATATACCTTAAATACTTAAATATGTGCCTTAAATATTGTAGAGCTAGCAGTATACCTAATGGATTAATACGTGAGCAATATAATACATCTTGGAATGCCATGTTCTTAGAGCATTAAGTAGCTTAAAATCATTTCATAAAATCTACTTGAATGGCACCAATGATTTTATGTAGAAAATTAAAAACAAGTTGCATATAGGAGTAACATTTATTCATCAGCTATACTTGAATATTATTTTTAGACAATCAGATATAGATACTTTAAAATCCCACATTACTTTGGAAAACCCAAGGCACAGATACAAATGATTTATTATCATTTTTAAAAGCAACAAAAATAATATTAATTCTGGAAGATTTCTAACACTATTATACATTAGAGAAAAAAAATTTCCACAAACGTTCCCTCACAAAGCCAGTAGTTTTATATTTACACAGTGTTATTATAGCAATTTTAAATGTTAATCTATGATACAATAATGTTACTTCAGGAAACATAAAAAATATAGTTTCGTTTAATAGCCATGCTCCCATTTTTGATGAAAGCTAGTTAGTTTGTCCTAATACCAGTTTAATAGTTTAAAAATGCATAACAGATATTCAGTCAGCTTTATAAAATCTTTAAGACAGAAGGCTGTCAAACGGAATATACAGAGGGCTCATCATCACTTATGTCTGAATCTTCTTCCACTCCTTCAATGACTGATTTCTTCCCTTTACAACAGGATATAATTAATCCAATCAAGAATACCTGTAAATTTAAATAAGCTATATATTATTTCCCAAATCTAAAATCATTCAGAAAGTAATATTTTTAAAATTCAATAGCAGTACTATGACACAAATGGACTACTAAGATACAAACAAAGAGTTTGTACATTTTACTTTATAAAGGAAGGTAAAATCAGCCCTAGG
>NW_007727431.1:372662-376574 GCF_000696425.1 Galeopterus variegatus
ATATATTATTTCCCAAATCTAAAATCATTCAGAAAGTAATATTTTTAAAATTCAATAGCAGTGCTATGACACAAATGGACTACTAAGATACAAACAAAGAGTTTGTACATTTTACTTTATAAAGGAAGGTAAAATCAGCCCTAGAATACCTGTACTTACCCCAAGAAAGGCCCAGTTACCAAAATAGTATGCAGCACTGAAGAACCAGAATTTGTGAAGAAACAGGTATGTCCGAGTAACAGTACACTGATCTATAAAAGCAAATAAAGACTATAATGAGATAGTTTCTTGCTTAAAATTGATAATTAAATTGTACTTAAAAGATTATTAATCAAAGCTAATGACCAAGCTCATACAGCTAATAAGTGCTAGAGATGGGATTGAAATCTAGGTCTCTCTCCAAAGCCCACTCTTTCAACACCTAATATGACATTTTTAATAAAATAATGCTATCTATGTAATACAGATCCTAAGTTTTTTAAAAAATTGGCTAGCTCAATTTATTTACAATAAAAAA
Source organism: Galeopterus variegatus (assembly GCF_000696425.1). Lineage (NCBI taxonomy): Eukaryota > Metazoa > Chordata > Mammalia > Dermoptera > Cynocephalidae > Galeopterus > Galeopterus variegatus. Next base: position 373,180 of record NW_007727431.1, read on the forward strand.
ATAGTTTTAACCTGAAGTGCCAGACATATCCTAAAAGAAAACAAAGATAAAGTTTTCCTGATGAACATTAAGACAAAATGAACAACTAACAGTCAACCCCCTATGTCCGCAGATTCCACATCCACGGATTCAATCAACTGCAGTTTGAAAATATTTGAAACAAAACAAAATGAAAAATATGAATATAACATTAAAAAATACAAATAAAAACAATATAGCATAATAATTATTTACATACAATTTATCCATCAAGAATATCTGAAAATCTATATTTACATTGTACTTGATATTACAAGTTATCTAGAGATGATTTAAAGTATATTGAAGGATGTGTGTAGGTTATATGCAAATACTATGCCATTTTATATAAGGGACTTGAGCATCTTCTGAGGGTCCTGGAACCAATCCCCCAAGGATACTGAGGAACGACTGTAATCAGATATGGTTAGTATTAAGTCGTACTTTTCTAAGAAACCAATTCTTGGGACAGCTTGAACTTGAGAGGTTTTTTTCTGAGTTTTTCTTTTTAAGATTATTATCGAAAAAATGGCTCTTCTTCTAAAGAAATACAAAAATCATTATTTACTAATATGCTTCCTGTTTGAGTTTAAGACAGTATTATAGTTAGATTTTAAAATTAATATATTTTTCTCCTTCAAATAAAATGTAACTCTTAAAGAGAAAGTAGCAGACTGGTTATTTAATAATTGTGTCAGACTCTTTATTCATTTTACTCAAAGATGTTATTTCCATTATGTTTCAAAGTCATCTCTATATTGACCCTTATCTAGTAAATGATGTCTAAGAAAATACTTGTTTATTCAAGCCATTCAGAAAGTCCTGGACAGCACAATATAATACAACTTGGTGAAAAATTATATGTGTTGCAGCTCATACAGAATACCAACCTCTCAAACTTCAAAGGGCCTTTATTTTTTACAGAAGAAAATCTTTATTTTACAAGGCAACTTCTTTTCAGTCTATTAATTGCAAAAGAGATTATGATTTCTGCATATTTTTTATCCAAAATAGACAATGGCAAAAATCCTACATGCAATCAGGAGACCAATATCACATCTTATTGCTAACTAAGAAAATACACCTTTTATTTCTGTTTTTATGAACTCTCTTCAAAGGTTCAATAAGTGAATGCTATTTTCCCTTAAAACATAAAATTGAGCTGGGAGCTCGGAGCTTGGTAGTCCATCTTACTACATAAGGGATCTAATACATCTTATTATTATTATTTTTTTTTTTGGCTGTCACATAATTTTCTGAAAAGTAGAATTTAGGTTGTATTTTATCAAAATACAAGACCTGTTATTTCAAACCTTGGTAGTCCATCTTACTACATAAGGGATCTAATACATCTTATTATTATTATTTTTTTTTTGGCTGTCACATAATTTTCTGAAAAGTAGAATTTAGGTTGTATTTTATCAAAATACAAGACCTGTTATTTCAAACCCTTAGATACGTTATGCAAAGATTCAGATAATCTAAATCTTATCGACTCTAATCCCTTCCACTGTACTTCAGCATTTACTTCAGAATTGCTCAATACCAAACCGGACAAAGCCATCTCTTTTTGTGGCAGGAAAACATGCAGTGTAATATAGACAAGCAGCCTCTTCCTTTCATGAGCAAGGACTACCAATTTAATTCCTATCTATTGATCCCCCAAGGGCTTCTTTCATTTTCTTTGCTCTCTTTATCAACAGAAAAGCCTAGAAGGAATATTCACAGTTCTTTAAGAAAACCAAAAAGCCTTTTAAGTAGCAGTGTCTGAACAAAAGTTTCTCTTAGCACCTAAGGATTATGGCTTTACACTATGTGCTGGGAGTTCAGTCTAGCAGAGGAGACTCCTAGGTAGGAAATTCCTTCATCATTTACTATGCTCCCACACATTTTATTCTCACTTCTATTATAGATGTTACTTCACAGTAATAATAACTATTCAACTTGTCTACCTTTTCTATTAGACAAGCCTGAGTACTCTAAAGTACTCATCAAAGTACTCACATTCATTCATATTTAATATGACTACTTGTTCAAGTAAAATAAATTTTAAAAGAGATATTTTATTTAAAATTCATATTGCTACACAGTACATTTTCTAATTTTTAAAAATTAAAATCTGGAAAGATTCCAAGAATGTAAAAATAAGACACTTGAATGCATCCTGAAAATGAAAGTAGAACTAAAGTGCCCAGCACGGTGAAGGAAGAGGAACCCTGGTTCTGGACTCTGATAGACTTGGAGGTGAATATCATTTGGCTTCTTCTTTGCCATGTAAATGGGAAAAACTGAACTGCAGAGCCTATACACTTGGAAAATGGGGATATCACCATCTTTCCTCACAGGATCATTGTAAAGATTAAATGAAGTATATCAAAAGCCTCATACAAAGTGGCAGTTAATATTAATGTTCTTCCTTTTTCTTCTTCAAGGCATAACCGAACCCATGACAAAGAACATGATTTTGCACAGCTGCTCAAATGGCTGCAAAATAAATAATTAATCTTGAAAGTACATGTCCAATTCCAATAGTAGTAAGAAAAATAATTGCTTATGCATTAGTATCATGACTATTCTGTACATTGTTAAGTATTTTTCTGTCTCTATAGTTTAAAAAGATACAAATGGATTTGGCAAAATTCAAATGTGTATAAATCAGTAATAGGATACATTACTAAATAGTTATACCTTTAAAAATAACCAATTTGAATGTTTCAAAAAGGAAGAAAGCAATAGCTTGGAATAGAAAAAACACCTGTTCACAATTATTTTAAAAACAAGAACAGTATCTTCCATGGCTGAAGTATTACATGAGTTCTATTTTACACGTGTAAAACTGTTTGAAAAAAGTCCCTCAATCCTCTCAATACTGCTAATGCTCTAAAGAAAAAATAAGAGTTTTATTACTCATTTCCATACTTAAAGGTATTTTGGGAGTCAGAACTTGACTGAATTAAAAATTTCAGGGCCAGAACAGGGATTATAAAACAGAGACTAAGGTGGCAGAAGCAAGTAAAATCAAATCGTTCTTCTCCAGAGGTCTAATAATCCACTCACTGACATTTCAAATTGGCTTATGCTCTCTGATTCTTTTGCTCATCAAAACCGTATCTTAAATATTTTTCCTATCACATTATTTTACCTGTCTACCATTTTTAAAGGTTGTGGACTTTGACATAAGCCTTCTAAAATAACATAAAAAGGTAAAATCATCATTAGTGTTCTTCATTGTTGAAAAATGACACTAGGCTAAAAATCCACACACACACAAGTATGTAACAGCTCTTTATAATTATCTTTATATATATATATATACACACACACACACACACACACACACACAAACACACATACACATAAGTGGCATGTACCTACAG
>NW_007727431.1:376584-377257 GCF_000696425.1 Galeopterus variegatus
CATAAAAAGGTAAAATCATCATTAGTGTTCTTCATTGTTGAAAAATGACACTAGGCTAAAAATCCACACACACACAAGTATGTAACAGCTCTTTATAATTATCTTTATATATATATATATACACACACACACACACACACACACACACAAACACACATACACATAAGTGGCATGTACCTACAGAAGAATTTTTGTTAATAAGTTCCACAAATATACTTCATATTCAAGTGATGATTTCACATTGAATACATGGAGGGGAGCTTCTTTCTTCACCATCTGCCTTCTTCCACCTGCTCACCTAATTCACAGATACCTAGGAGATCTATGGGTTTCATTCTATGGATAACCAACTAAGAAAATCACAATAAATATTTTGAATTTGGTTTGATCATCAAAGTAAATTTAAATTGTAGGATGTTTCATTTAGAGATCGTGTTCCAAAATCAGAAGTGTTCAGGAGACTTCTGACTCTTGTTCCTCAAAAGGACATATAAAAGTTCCAATTAGACTAAAGATTAAATATTAACAAAGAACTAAAAATAGAGGGCTCAGGTAGATGTTGCCCCCCCACCCCACCCCCACCCCATGACAGACTGGCCATACCCAAAAAAGGATCAAAAATTAAAAAGCCAAAAAGGGCATTTGAAGTACATTAATAAAATTGAAAGACTTT
>NW_007727431.1:377817-412054 GCF_000696425.1 Galeopterus variegatus
TTTGAATCCTGCTACTTCCACCCTTCCTCCATTTTTTCTCACATATCACACAGAGAAATAACTAACAGAATATAGAATTAAACCATTATTCATAACAGCACCCATTATTTATTTACCTGATAATTCTTCTATTGTATATTTGTTTCCTTTTAGACTACTTCTTATGTCATTTTTAATGTATATTGACTGCCACTAAGATAACTTTGGTTATTAACTATGGTAAAGAGAACTTTTACATTAAAAACATTTTAAAAAATACTTAGTGTTGATTTAAGCAATAATTGAGTCATCATGTTAAACCTTCCCTTGAAATCAATTTATAATTAATTACATTCTATATTTGTAATTTATAAAATAAAACTTTATGTTTCATGTGCATACACAGAGAAGGAATTTGAGAAAACTCACATACCATGGAGAATAACTTTAAAGCAAGTATTCTGTCTCACTAGTGACAAAAAACTGGCAGAAAAAATATTCCACATTCTGGGAAAAGATGGTACCAAGAATTTAAGAACCTTTTTTAAATTTTAAAAAAGGTCTCTGTAACTATTTTCCCCACTACCACTTTTCAAAAAACTGGAAGGAAGAAGTTTCTAAAACCAATATGTACTTGGCAGATGCACGTCACTATCTTGTCTATCATTGTCTTCATCCTTAAATAATACTAAATAGTGTTTTTGTTTGTTTGTTTGTTTGTTTACTTATAGAAGTAATTAAAGGTATTTATTTAAAAAAAAAAAACAAAGTGAGTATCTATTTTTTGCCTGAGGTACAACCAGACTTTTAGACTTCGTTTATGCACAAAAGCATTAAAAAATGAGATAACATATACACTTTTTCATCTACCATCATATGGTGTTTACTTTTCTATGTCAAAACATATAAAGCTATATCATTACATTGCACATTTATATTGTTATTTAAAGTATCCTTATTGATGGACAAATATCCACTTGTTCCTTTTTGTTTTGCTACTTATTATCTAACCTTGGTGGGACTTGAGAACTAGTTAGTTACTGGAAATGACAGAAAAAAAGAACAACTCCCCCCCCACCTCCCACATGACTGGGGATGGGATAACAAAGATAAGTGGAAGAGAGAAGGAAAAGAATTCAATCTCAGACTTGAGGTTTCAGGGGTTGGCAGGACATATATGTCCATAAAGATAAATGGCAGGCAGTTAGAAAATAAGAACAGAAACTTAGGATTCTGAATTCTTTATTTTCCCCCTTAAATTACTCAGCATAACTAGTTTATATACGTTGAGTATCCCTAATCCAAAAATCCCAAATCTGAAAGGCTCCAAAATATGAAACATTTTGAGTGCTGACATGATGTTCACTGGAGGATTTTGCTAACTGGAGCATTTTGAATTTCAGATTTGGTATTAGGGATGTGGAATCAGTATATATAATAGTAAGTACAAATGCAAATGTTCAAAATCCAAAAAAAACCCCAAATCTGAAATACTTCTGGTCCCAAGCATTTTGGACCTGTATGTTACCAACTGTCAACTCTACAGACACCACTAGAAAACTCATTGACCTAGCAAAGCTAAGTTTATTAGACTAACTGCAGTGAGGGAGAACAGGAAGATGAAAGGCAGAGAAGGATATTTTTAAGGTTTTAGGGGCTGGGATGGCTGGACCATTTAACCAAGGTCTTGTAAGGTGGGGAACTGGTTAGAATTGGGCTAAGTTTATGACAAAGTAGCTTTGAATTTGTGGGCACAATGAAATGAAAAGTCTTGAAGCAAGTCATATAGAACAATTAATCTTGATATATAAGCTATTTTAGTTTCAGCCAGGAGTAAATATTTCCTAGATTAAGTAGATAAATTAAGTTTGCTTGTTCAAACTATTATTTAACATAGAGGCAGGGAAATATGACTGTGCCCAGAACTGTTCAGCATAGCAACATTATGGTGGTGTCATCTCCCCACATTTCAGGGGATTCAAAAGCTTTTAAAATGTATTGATCTGCATTTGGGAATGGTTTATATTTATTATAAATTGTTAAAATTACATATGGTATTCTAGAATGGACAATATGCTAGAGCTGATGGAGCAAATTTGGAAAATAACCAGAAAGAAGAAGGTTAGGTTGCTGACGCTATAATACAAAATTACTGTGATTAGAAAATTTGCCAGCTCTGCTCATAGCAAAAGCTTCACATAAGAAAATGTAAAAATTGCTCTATCATTAAAAATAGGTTAGAAATTTATAAAAAAATCTTAAACTGTTTAAGAAAGCTCGAATATATCACTAAATACAGAACATATTTGCATTTACATGGTGAGTTATTAAAAATGTGAAAAAAATTCTTCAATAAGTGTTAAAATACTATCTATCCTTAGAGAACAGGTTTAATTTCTGAAGAGTTTTCAAAATGTTCTTTGTTGAATTTAACTGTCCTGCTGCATGCATCTTCAAAAGAAATATATCTTGTAAACTCAGTCAAACAATGACTCATTTTACATGATTATGTCTGTATTTAAATCAAACTTTATTTGATGCTAGAAACTTATACCAGAAATGACAGGAAAATGTAAGAGATGAATTATTTTGTAGGAGATTCAAAATTAAAAGTAGACAAGAAAGATTCGTTTACTTCTATAAGGAGTTATACCTTTTAATCTAAACTGATTAGGGAATTACCAGGTAGCATTGCACTATTATGTTCAAAATAAATTTTGTCATTTTGTAGGATGAAATATATCATGTTGTGAACCACTGGGGATATGAACATAAATTTATGAAATTTATAAAAATAATGTATATTAATGTAAAATTAAAATATGACTAATGTGTAATTATATAAATAATATAGTATCTAATACCCCTAAAATAGTACTTAGAAAGGGTTATGTTTAGTAATTCCATGTGTTCCAAGTATAGACTTGGTATTGTCAGTTTTTAAAACAGCAGACATTTCGGTGATATATAATGGCACTCAACTGTATTTTTTTCCTCCCTTTTCTCATTCTCTCAGTATATACGTAATTACTTTTTCTGAACTATATATCATGGAGCTTGACCTCTTAACATTTTAGCATTTTTTAAACAGAAGAATATTCTCTTACACAACCACAGTACAGCTATTAAATTCAGAAAATTTAATATTGATAATATATTTTTATTCACTGTGCGGTCCATATTACAACTGTCACTTATCCCAGTAATATTCTTTATGGTACTCTACTCTTATCCTGCAATACAGGATCCAATCCACAATCATGCATTGCTTTTGATGTCTCTTTAATAGTCTTTAATCTGTAACAGTTCCTCAGCCTTTTTGTCTTTTATAACACTGACATTTTTGAAGCATAGGTCAATTACTTTATAGCATGTTCCTCAATTTGGGTTTGTTTGATATTTCTTCATGATCGGATTCATGTTACTCATTCTTCACAGGATGTCATATCCTGAGGCACACGATACACGTCCATCCCTCAATACCCCTCAATGATGTTAAGTTTGATCACCTGGTGCAGATATTGCCTATTTTCTCTGATGCACAGCTACTATATTTTTCCTCTTACACAACTAGTAAACAATCTGTGGATAGACCTCACTGTGGTTTTAATCTGTAGTTCCCTACATGGAGTTTAATTTCAATTATTGATTTGGGTCATTTATAAATCTGCTAGGGTTGAATTCATTCATTCATTCATTCTTTCTTTCTTTTTTAAAATTAATTTCTTGTTCCCTGCTAGTATTTTGAGCTGGTCTTATTCCTTTCCTTTAGTTACCTGTTTTATAATATGTGTTGATAATTCCAATTTCAGGTCCTCGCAAGTCTCCATTTATATTCATTCTTTTGGTGATCTCTCATCCAATCTCAAAGTTTTACTTCCCTTCTATACCTGACTAATCTATTGTAAATTTTTTTCTCCAGAATTCTTGATATAACTCAACTGCTAACTCTAAATCTCTACTTGGATGTTTAATGAATTACTCAAACAAAAATGGTCAAAACCTAACTCTATGTTCTCCTTCAATGCAAGAATTAAGAAAATAGATATAAAGAATTGAGAATCGAGCTCCTGAATGCCTTTTAGTAAGATTCCATATTAAAAATGACATTTATATACAATGTTCGGTGATGCCCACATGCTTTTAGTCCATGTGACATTAAATATGTGGGATGAAAATAGATATAAAGAATTGAGAATCGAGCTCCTGAATGCCTTTTAGTAAGATTCCATATTTAAAATGACATTTATATACAATGTTCGGTGATGCCCACATGCTTTTAGTCCATGTGACATTAAATATGTGGGATTTTTTTTTAAGGCTATCTAGAAAGCCCAAACCAAAACTACATTAAGATATAAAATTTTCCTCAGTTTAAAATTTCATCCTCAAATCTCTATTTCTTCAGCCCACACCATCCTACTAAAACTGCATTCTCAAAGGTTTAAGATTTACAAGTTGCTAAATCTATCTCCAAAGCATCAACACTATTGATTACTGAACATGACACTTTCCTAAATATTATAAAGCTATAGTATTCAGGTTCACTTCTCATTTTCCAAACTTTTATGTCTTCTCCAATAACCTTGGTTTAGCCTTTAACCTCTAGTTTTTCTTTATATTGTCTTTGACTTTCATTCACTGTTGGCTTCAAATGATCGTTTCCATTATATTTAAAAAGTAACAATGCTTTTAAATTTTTAAAATGTAAAGAACAGATGATGAAATGGTGTTACATTTTCTCTTTTTCAAACAAAACTCAAAAATATTAAATGTAGAAAAACAGAGGCTTGGAACCCAGACATTTGCTTTAAAGTTTCAAGTCTCATACTATCTGTGCTACTTTTAACTCTTATCTCTTGGGTCCCTAGATTTTGCATTTGCAAAAAAGGAGGAGATTAAACTAGTTAAATGGTCCTTCTAAAGTTTTTCTTTTCTTTGACATTCTAGTTTATATTTTTTAAGTTATTTACAACTTATGTGACTCTTTATGGCCTGTATTCCCATTTCTATGACTCCTGTACAAAAAATGGGGGGGTGGAAGGAGGGGAAGATTCTCTAATCCTAACCTATGTAATACCTCAGATAAATGGTTTCAGAAAGATAGATGCTTGAGGTTCTGTGAATATAGGCCAAGTTGTTTTATGTGTTAGCAAAAGCAAAATAGCTTGTTGAAGAAGTTTTATTTATACAGACTGTATTTTGAATCACCTCTCGATGATGGCTTTGTTTACTCCAGAACTTAGTGTTCAACTACCTTCTAAAGTAAGATATCAATACAATTTTACTTTATTAGTTTTTTCTCTAACCTCATTATTATTCAAAATAATTATCACTTTTCCCCTTCTGTACTTCCTCTATTTAATTGTAAGTCGATTTAGCTATTAATTTTGTCTGCTCAGTTTTTTGTAATTCATGTAGTTCGGTTTAATACACCAGTTTCTATGTTAGCATCTGCTAACTTGAGTCATCTTAACCATTTGCTCTAGCAACATCATAACCCCAAGCTAAAACCTAATTCTAGAACTCATCTGACTATTTTTTAAGGGTCATTCTCTCTAAATATTATCTGAACTAATATACTTAACCAGAATAAAACTACAAAAATCAAGTTTGATTTACAGAGATTATTCCATTTCTAGTTACTTTAATGTCCAAATATGACAACACATGTTTATATCAATAAAAGATAAAATAAGTACATAGAACAGCAGAAGTAAGACTTTGGAATCACAGATTTTTAAAAATGATCATTTGGGAACATATTATCGTGCTTTATCATTCACTGTATTCTCCAAATAGTCAATGGTCTTGTCTCAATTTATTGTTACTATACCACGCCAAATACATTTATATCTGTACGCCTTGTTAATGCAGGTATTTTTTCTCTGACTGAAATATCCTCAGAGTTTTTTGTTTGTTCATTTAGATTTAACATTCTTTTCAGTTCAAATGAAATGTCGCATTGCCGCCTGAGCAGAATAAATCATTATCCCCTCCTGCTTTCCCACAGCATTTTGTTTATAATTTCATCACAGCCGGCCATTTATTTTTCCTCATTACAATTATTTATTTTCAGATTCGTATCCATTAGAATGTACGCTTTTTGAAGGTAGGGAATATATATGTGTTTCCCCTGACACTTTCTCCTTCCCCAAATCTAACCCAGTACTCACAATGTCTATTGTGCATGTCCATTAAGGAACACTGGTCTTTCATCTTCCTATTTTGACCCAAGTATTTATAGTTTCAAAATGCGTATGTTTCTTTTAGTAATACTTTGTTTAAAACTATTTTATTCACATTTACACACAAATTAAGTCTATGTATTAATACTTATTAGATTAAGCAGCAATTAAAGAAGATATCTCTAAAGGTCCCTTTGCATACAAAATTTAAAACTTGACTTCTAATTTGTTCAGTTAACTCACTTCGAACATATAAACTATGTTTTACCTGTCAGGATAAATAAGCACTATTGTCATTTCAAGAGAACTTTGTAAATATAGTATTACATGCATTCTTTACAAGATTACTGCTAAATCACTTTACTCTTTAATAGATTATTTTAAACACAAAAGTACCTATTTTTAGAAGAATGACTCTCTTTTGAATCCTAAGCACTTAAAACAAATGTTTCAGCAATACTTTCTACATGTTTAACAAATGTCAGACCACCCCATATATGATCAAAATACTACATTAAAAAAAAATCTCTAAAATGTGCTTAATATTGATAAGAGATCAACATGAATTTTTAGAAACTGCTGCTTTAACATCTTTCCAGAGAGATTATCTTTTTCTCAGAAATAATTTTAATTATAACCCAGAAAATTATATTTTTTCTTTCTAAATCTAAAAATCATTCTCTAAAATTCTGTTACCTGCAAAAAACACATGGCAAAGGTGACATCAAGTGCCTTACAGGTTATTTATATTATAGTATCATCTACTCTAGTCAAATGTTCCCACCAAAATGTCACAAAGAATAGTGTTAACTTTTTTCTCCACATGTTGAGATTTCCTAGTTTCCATTTAACTGTATACTGTAAGTCCTTTGCGATACATGCTACCTCATATCTACCCTTGTGTGTCTAATCTCATGCTCTAATCTGCTTCTTCATCTTTCTCTAACATCATTTAATGTGTTCTCTTAAAAAATCTACCCAAACACCTCAAATTCAATTATCCTATTTCTACCATTCTCTTCTAAGTATGCACAGGCAAATTTAATGTTTAGAGATGTGCTACAGAACAAAAAAGATTGGAAAAAATAACTTAAATCTATGAACCTAAAGGGTATGTTTTTGTTCTGTAAAGTAACATTTCAAAGGATGAGTCAACTGAAATGTTTAAGAAAAATATTCAGTAGTTCAAAGGGAGTCATTTTAACCACTATAAATTAGATGTAATCAGACTGAAGAAAAATACTGAATGTGATTTATAAAAAAGTTATAGTCAAGTGTATGATTGGACTAAAGCTTTATTGATCTATACCAACAAATTCACTCAGTTCAACAATATAGGAACATTCTAAAGCCCCCTTTAGCAATACAATATCATTTTGAAAACTCAATTTGTTTTTATTTGTTTTTCTGCTAAGATTTCAATACTACTGTAACAATTTGAGGTAAAGAGTCTATTTTAGATCTTCAAGGTAATTGCTCCTTTAGTTAAAAAAAAAATTATAAACCAGTCAACGCTAATTTTTCATTCTATTTTCATTTAGCTAAAAATGACAACAAAAAGCATTTCAACTATCAGCCCTACTTGTCATGTGTGTAAACATTTCGAAGTTAAAAATCTGGCACTAAAGTCATTAGTAAAGTAGAACTGGAAAATCAAGTGGTACTTATACTAACACATTTTACTACTGTTTCTTCAGGCATAGTAAAGTTATCCCCATCATATTTGTATCTCCACCTCATCTCTTGATTTTGCTCCTTTCTTCCAGTTTTAGTCTCTTCCCTTACTTCTGAATGCATTTTGGACTCTGGTTGGTCACTTTATTCTCTAACCCTCAATTTGCCTTTTGCTTTTCATCCTTAAATCACCAATCCTACTTCAATCCTTCAATCCAACCTAACCTTCAAATAACCTAATCACTGATGGAGAACAATCATACCATTTGTACAGATTTGTTCAACAAAAATTCAAATTGATAATTTCATTTTTGTATCTTGATATATTTACCTGACACAAACTTAGCTTCAGTCACATCCCTCTTCTATGAGGGTTCTTCAAAAAATTCATGGAATGATTCATATTATCCTTTTTTTTTTTTTTTTTGTCCTTTTTGTGACCAGTAAGGGGATCGCAACCCTTGGCTTGGTGTCGCCCACACCGCGCTCAGCCAGTGAGCGCACCGGTCATCCCTATATAGGATCCGAACCCGCGGCAGGAGCGCCGCTGCGCTCCCAGCGCCACACTCTCCCGAGTGTGCCACGGGCCCAGCCCCATATTATCTTTTAATTCAATTTTCCACAAACTTTTTGAAGTACCCTTGTATTCTTCATGGACTATCAAAAACTTTTGCCACTTTGTTCAACTGTCTACCCCACGGTCCGCTTAATTCTCAGTAGATGAGCATTTTTTTTCTTACAGAGTTATAAATTATAAGTCAGTTGATAAAAACTGATTTACCTTCAGGGGCATCTGCATCACATCTCTTTGGCACAGAAAGGGTTGAATTGCCTTTTTGGTCATCATAAGTTATATTGCTCTGAAAGATAAAAATATAATTAAAATGTAAATATTACATTAACAAATAGTTTTGGATTTAAAAAGTAATAACGTTATAAACTTTAGACTCTGTTTCCTACTAACTACATCTATCTAATATTCTAAAAGGCAAATTTTATGCAAAATTGCATTTAGAAGATAAAGAATTATGGTAAATTTAACATTAGAGCTTTTGCATCAATCTCTTAGGTCCTGGCTTCTTCCCAGAACTAACAAATCCCATTTCTAGTCCAAAGGTGGTATCCAAAAAGAAACATAGTACTTATTTTCAGAATGGAACAAGCAAAGAATATCTTTTGTCCACACAAAAAAGCATAATCTTCACTCATTTGTTCACAGAAGAATGTTTAATAAGCATGAGCTTAGATGAATTAGGTGCAGGTTATGAGGTAGAAAGAGAATAAAAGGTATAAGAAGTATAAGAGGGCCGGCCCGGTGGCGCACTTGGTAGAGTGCGGCGCGTGGGAGTGCAGCGGCGCTCCCGCCGAGGGTTCGGATCCCATATAGAGACCAGTCCGCTCACTGGTTGAGCGCAGTGCGGGCACGACACCGAGGGTTGCGATCCCATTGCCGGTCCCGGTACGGGCGCGACACTGAGGGTTGCGATCCGTTGCCGGACACGAAAAAAGACAAAAAAGGAAAAAAAAAAATTTGCTCTTAAATAACAGTATCTTTACAATATAAAAATAATCAAGTTTAAAATATTGCACTTACCTCTATTAAGTAATTTTGGCTTCCATACATAACATACTGGGGAGCAAGACTATAAATCATGTAGCTAGTGTGAAGGACAATAAGCAGAAGTATCATGCAGAGAAATAAGAGTGCTTGGGGCCTGGTTCTACCTCTTCTGATTTTATATAACTGGAAAGAAAAAAGTGACAAAATCTCAGCCATATATTTTATTTGCAAAACATTAAATCTTGCTCTTGTGTTAAAAAGAGTGATTTACACAGTTCAATCAACCATTTCTTTTTTCCAATATAAATCCTAAGAATTCTTAATCATTCCAAATAACTACAAGAATAATAAAGACAATTATTTCCCTGTAAAGCTTTTAGATTTTTTTTTTTTTGTTTATTTTTAAATAATGGCAAAGCATTATTTAAAAAGATCCAAAAGATCCATTAAAAACTCAGGACCTACAGAATATATTAGAATTCACACAGTCTGTTTCCAGATAGACTTTGTAATCTTATTGTGTAATAATGTTAGAAGTTCACAGAGCTAAGAAGAATTGTGAACTACCTCTAGTCCTATGTAAATATTAGAAGTATGAGTTTAAACTGTATTAGTAATATATTTACGGTTTTATATATTTATGGTTATATATAATATTACTACACAAGAACAGATGTCATGTTTATAAATATTCATTCCTATGAAATACTCATGACATCTTCATATTATACTCTTCTATAAAATTTAATTTATGATAACCTGACTACATATATATTCACATGTATCTATATTAAAGAAAAATTAAGACATGGTAACTAAAATATAAAGAACCAGGTGACTTGCTTCTTTTCAATAGCGGAGCACACTTTTAGTTTAGCAACTTACGTATTACCTCCTGTTTTATTAGTAGATTGTAGTACAGTATAGACTAACAGAACTCTAATTCTGGATGGGATGACAATAAAATCACTTAAAAATTTACATTTTCCAGCTTCCCTTACAGCTAGTAGCAGTAATGTGATAAAACATTAAACATCAAAATCAAAGCAAAAGTGCTAGGAATTTCTGGGAAAGTCTTGCTTTATTGATATAGGTGTATACCCCTTCCTCCTACTTACCTTCTTCCTTATAGAACATGAACAGGATAAATGGAGCTGCAGCAGCCATACTGCAATAATGACGGAGACACTCAAAGAATTACAGAAATATTGAACCTGACATGTTTAAGCTACTGAAGCAATACTAGATGATTTTTTTTTTCCCATAGCAAGAAGACTTTCATTAGTTCAAGCCACTATTTAGCTGGATTTTCTTTTACTCATAGTTGGAAGTAATGTGTATCTGAAATAGCTTTATTTTAAAATTCTTAATTTACCTCAAAATGAGTATAAGAACAAAATGACCAATCATATAGTAATTTTTAACTCCTAATAGGGAGGGCCATATTTTGAGCTTCAGTTGTATCCAATGTGTTTCACTGTGTTTCCATGCAGCCAAACACTAAAGAAAAAAACATAACTCTGGATCAGGGTTTCTCGGCCTTGGCACTGTTGATGTTTTAGGCTGAATAAGTCTTTGCCCTGTACAATTAGGATGTTAGCAGCATCTCTGGCTCCTACCCACTATATACCAGTAGCACCTCCTAGTGATAACAATTAAAAATACATCTGGACATTGCCAAATGTCTCCAGGGGTAGAGGTGTGGGGTAATCACCCATGTTTAAGAACAACTGCTCTAGACAAAAAGCACTTTTTTGTTAACATAAAGTGAAAAAACTAGTACCTCCATCATTTTTGGTATCAAGATATTTACAACTTCTGTATCCTAAACCTAAGATAGTTTGCAATAATGGAAAGTATGAACAAAATAATAATAATAAAAAATTCAAAATACTATTGTAATATTATACTTACTCTAATCCAAAAGAACCATATGCCAATATTTCGAATTCCTGCCATTGAAGTAAAAATAAAGTACATAATAATAATTGTAATAAGAATATAATCCAGAGGAAAAACCTGAAAAAGTTAAAATTAAATTTAATACACAAATTATAAGGGCTTTAGAACTCACATAAAATTAACTGAAAACTTCATTATTCATATTTGGCAAATGTTTAAACTATCAACTCTGATTTAGATTAGGCTACTATGATAATAACACCCCCCCCAAAGATCTTCAAAAAACAAACTAATACCAAATCATTACCAAATTATTTAATACCATTATACTACAAAAAAATCCTAAAACAAATTAAACTAAAAATTATATTTACATATAAAATAAAATACTTCATTAAAAATTAAAAACAAAAATTGTTTGGAAAAATTCACCTTATGTTATATAATGTATCCCAAATCAAATAATGTACAACGTAAAAGTCCAGCAATATATCAATATAATCTTTAAAGCAACATGTCAATGTAAAAGTCACAAGCAAATAAAAAGTCAAATTAGCAAAGGGCACAAGTATATATCAAAGTATTAATAGGTTTGTAGCATAAGTTTTATGTGGAACAGAGTGTCAGAATGTTTGCTAGAGGGCTGGCCAGTTAGTTCAGTTGGTTAGAGCACCAAGGTCAAAGGTTTGGATCTCTACACTAGCCAGCCACAAAAAAGAGAGAGAGAGAAAAGGGATAATGAAATTTTACAGATTATTGGTCACTGCCCTTGACTGATCCTTAACTAACAAAATATTTCAAATGACTTAATCTATGAAGAAGGCGACAAAAAAAAAAAAAAAAAAAAAAAAAAAGAATGTTTGCTAAAAGATAAAATGACTGATATTTTACTTACTGTTTGTAGTAAAGGCAAAAGCATATTCAGTGGATTACTAAGGTTAGCTCCAAAAATTATAAAACCAGAGTCTATTCCAGCTGAATGAAGAGCTTTATCTAAACTAAAATAAAAAAATTATAAAGAGTGAATTTATGTTATAACATTACAATTTCAGTTAACTTAGAAAGAGTATCACAACTTAAGCATGCTAATTCAGTTCAGTCAAATAAAACCATGGATAACAAATTAAACCTCATTTAAATGTCTCACAGATATTGTTCAATTGATATAGAATAAAGAAATAGTGTCTACTATTGGACCTTTTAGACATTCTTTGAATTAATGCTGTAGAACACTTCAGGTAAAATAGCTACTTAAGATGAATAGGCTACACTAATGTAATTCAGCACAAAAATGTATACAATCATAGGAAGGTATAAGTGCTTTAGAAAATGTGTACTTACTTTGACAGGAAGAGAGAAATTACAAACAGCCATGCAACTAAGATGAAAAATATTCCCCAAATGATCTAAAAGCAAAAATATATTCATTAAAACATAGTTTTAAAAGTTGATAGCAAAAGCAGAAAACCATTATGCTCAATATGAGTTGCTAGCATATGACAATGCTAACAAAAATGATTAACTAAAATGATCCAAGATACCTTTTAATTTAGAATATAGTCCCAGGCATTTATACTGAAATGTTCACTATGAGACTATTTGATTGAGAACAAGGACACAAAACAGACAAAGCATTTGAAAATTCTTCACTAATAAGTAAACAAATGCAACTCTTTGTTAGATCAAACATAAAGTTTTCATTTTATTACACTCCAACATAAATTTCAATGTTAACTAAAAAGTACATTAAGACTAACACACACACAAAACAAAGAAACTCACCAGGTTTTATTACCCTATTAGTTAAAATAGGGAATTTGGAACATTTTCCCATAGCAATAATGATAGATATACATAGTGGTTAAATTGTATCACAACCCAGAAAAGTCTATATAAGTGATACTATTCCTGAAACAGAAATAACAGCACTGAAGAAACTGCCATGTAAAACAATGTTTCTGTGGAAAAACATTAGGCATTGTAACTGGTAAAACACATTTCTTTCTACTGCATAAACTTTACATTAGCAATGGTAGAAAAAAAGAAAAATACTGAAACTCAGTCTCTAAGGAATAAGTTCATAATAAGAAAGAGGTGAAGTTTAAGTTAGTAATAACTTAGGCTCTTTTTTTTCCTGACACCTTCCCCAAGTTCCAGAGACAGCTGGCCTAAAGAGTCAGCAAGGCAAAAGAGAAACAGGAAAGTCCTACAGTTAAATGTTTTTGGCTTCTCCTTTGACTGGAAATGATAAAAATAGATGGATAAAATTATTAATGTTAGGGAGATTTTCCATTTCATTTCACATGGTTTCTGAAGTATATTTTAGGATGCTGAGGGGATAAAAGAAGTAAAATAACAACAGGTCAACCTACCTGGCATATAAAGATGATTTTGGAAGTAATTTTAGGCCTTCATTCTGGGGAATTCTTCAGTTCTGACAGGATGCCTTTGGGACTTGTCGGGAAGGAAAGAGTTGGCAACAAGAGGACCAAGAAGGCTATAGTCACCTCTTGAAATAGAGTAACAATGCATGTATCTATTTTACATACTGGGATCCCACATGAGAATTAATAATTCCAAAAGGGTCTCATTGCTAAAAAACTTTGAAGTAACTCCTTTACAGTAAGAAACGTTCATTAGTAGAGGGCATAAGAGTTACCATCCTTTTAATACTAGATTCAGAAAACTATATTTTATACCTAGGTGAAATGGAAGGCAATATCCTTATACTGAGGATCCACAAGTGAAACACACTACTTCTTAAGAGCCTGTTAACAAGAAATAGCTTGTAGCATGAGGCAAAATAACTACCCAATGCCAATTATTAGAAGAGGAACATGACATAGAAATAGCACTTAAAATTAAGATTCCCTTCCCCTGATGTCCATTTTGGAAAAAAAAAAAAAAAAAAAATCCATAACTATCCTTCCCAATATGTTGGAATGAATGACCCAGAGACAGACTGTTCAATCAATTAGTAATAGAACACATAATAAACATAAAAAAGATAAATATTTTTTACAGACCAAGAAAACTGTATGCAAGTTGACCCTTTAACAATGTGCCTATTAGGGACACCAACTCATGATGCAGTCAAAAATCCACATAGAACTTTTGACTCCCCCAAATTGTAACTATTAATAGCCTTCTATTGACTAGAAGACTTACTGATAATGTAAACAGTTGATTAACACATATTCTGTATGTTACGTATATTATAAACTGTATTCTTACAATAAATTGAACTAGAGAAAGAAAAAATTAGAGGAAAAACAAACAAAAAAACACAAGTAAGCTAGAGAAATCTCCAAAAAACTTTCTAACATATTTATTGAAAACAGTCCACATATAATGGACCAATGCAGTTCAAACCAGTGTTGCTCAACAATCAGTTGTATATTTAAATATGAGAAGTTAAATTAGTACTTATAAATCATAGTGATAATCATGTTGGGTTCACCTAGATGCTATATATTATACGTTAGCTATATTGTCAATTTTGAACTAAAAGTTAAGCTACAGAGGTGACCAAGGAGGTACAAGATTTGTAAATCAAAAACTACAAAACATTGGTGAAAGAAATTAAAGACCTGAATAAACAGAAAGACATCCCATGTTCATGAACCGAACTTAATAATTTCAAGATGGTCATACTTCCTAAAGTGATCTACAGATTCAATGTAATTTCTATCTATCAAAATCCCACCCAGCTTCTATGTAGAAATTGACAGCTCACACTAAAATTTATATGGAAATGCAAGAAACCCAGAATAGCCAAAATAAACCTGAAAAAAAAAAGTTAAGAGGGTTCACACTTCCCAATTTCAAAACTTCCTACAAAACTACAGTAAGTAAGACTGTAGTTCTGGCCTTAGGATAGACATACAGACCAGTGGAATGGGACTGAAAGATCCAAATAAAACTATACCTCTGTGGTCAATTAATTTTTGACAAACATGCCAAAAAAATTCAATGGGGGTAAATAAGAGTCTTTCAACAACTGGTGCTGGTAAAAATGGATGCCTGTATGCAAAACAAGTTGGACCCCTGCATCACAGCATAAACTAAAATTATTTCAAAAGGGACCAAAGGCCTAAATGTAAAAAGCTAAGGTAAAACTATAAAAACTCTTAGAAAACACAGATATAAATCTCCATGACATTGAATTAGGCTATGGTTTCCTAGATAAGACACTTAAAGCACAAACAACAAAATAAAAAGATAAATTGGATTTCATCAAAATTAAAAACTTTCATGTCATGGGTATTCACAGAAATAGAAAAAACAATCCTAGTATCAAAAGACCCCAAATAGCCAAAGCAATCTTGAGCAAACAGAAATAAAGCTGGAGGCATTACACTCCTGACTTTATACTACAAATTATACTACAATTTATTTAGACTTTATGCTACAAGTTATACTACAAAGCTACAGTAACCAAAACAGCATGGTACTGGCATAAAACAGACACATGGACCAATGGAACAGAATAGAGAACCCAGATTTATCAATCCGCATACTAACAACCACCTGATCTTTGACAAAGGCACCAAAAACATATACTGGGGAAAAGACAGTCTCTTCAATAAATGGTGTTGTGAAAACTGGACATCTATGTGTAGAAGAATGAAACTAGACCTGTACCTCTTGCCAGATGACAAATGAATTAAAGACGTGATATAAGACCTAAAATAAAACTTCTAAAAGAAAACATAAGGGAAAAACTTCAGGATGTAGGACTGGGCAAAGACTTTATGAATAAAATCTCAGAAGCACAGGCAACAAAAGAACAAATAAACAAATGGTATTAGGGCCGGCCCGGTGGCACACTGGAGAGTGTGCCGCTTGGGAGCGAGGCGGCGCTCCCGCTGATGGTTCGGATCCCATGTGGAGACCGGTTCCCGCTCACTAGCTGAGCACGGTGCGGGCGCAGCACCGAGGGTTACGATCCTGTTACCGGTCAGTAAAAAAGACAAAAAGGAAAAAAAAAAAATGGTATTATATCAAACTAAAAAGCTTCTGCACAGCAAACAATCAACTGAGTGAAAAGACAACCTACAGAATGGGAGAAAATATTTGCAAACTATGCATCCAACATGGGATTAATATCCAGAATATACAAGGAACTCAAACAACTTCACAGTAAAAAAAAAAAAACCCTAAATTATCCAGTTAAAAAATGGGCAAAGGAGTTGAGTAGACATTTATCAAAGAAAGACATACAAATGACCAACAGGTACATGAAAAAATGCTCAACATCACTCAGCATCAAGCGAATGCAAATCAGAACCATACAGAGATGTCATCTCACTCCTGTAAGACTGGCTATTATCAAAAAGACAGAGAACAACAAATTCTGTTTCAAACATACAGAATATTAAAAAAAAGAGTATCTATCATATACAATATTTGCAACCTGGACATTAGTTTCAGTTAAAATATAACACATCCTGAACAACATTTTAAATATTTGTTCAAAAATTATTTTTTTATATAAGCATATAGAGCTTCCATTCATCTTAATGGCTGTATAACAGAATACTTCCTAGGTATGGAGGTAACAATTCATTAAGCCAGTCTCCTGTTGATGTACACTGATTGCTTTCACCATGTGGTTATTAGAAGCAACAGTGTAACAGTCAAAAAAAATTCATAAAAATGTAATAGACTTTATTTTTTAGAATATTTTTTAGGTTTACAGCAAAATTAAGGCAACAGTCCAGAAGTTCTTACATACTCCTCTGCCTCACCACAGTTTCACCTCTTATTAACATCAGGCACTAACATGGTACATTTGTTATACTGATGAAACATTATCGATGCACTATTATTAACTAAAGTCTATGGTTCACATTAAGGTTCACTCTTTGTATTGTACAGTTCTACAGGTTTTGACAAACGGATAATGTCATGTGTCTACCATCAGAGTCATACGGAATAGTTTCACTTACTGGCCTAAAATCCCTTGTGTTTCACCTATTTATCCTACCCACTCACCCGAAACCCCTAACAGCCATTGACCTTTTATTGTTTCTATAGTTTTGCCTTTTCCAGAGTATCACATAGCTGGAATAATATAGTATGTAGTCTTTCAGGCTGGCTTCTTTTTGCTTAGCAATATGTATTTAAGATTCCTTTATCTCTTTTTGTGAACTGATAGCTCATTTCTTTTTATCACTGAATAATATTCTATTAAATGAATGTACAACCATTTATTTATGCATTCACCTACTGAAAAACATCTTGGTTACTTCGAGTTTTAGCAATTAGTTCATAAAGCTGCTTAAAAACATCTGTGTACAAGTTTTTGTATGGATATAAGTTTTCAACCCAATTGGGCAAATAGCTAGGACTACAATTCCTGGATCCCACAGAATGACTATGTTTAGCTTTGTAAGAAACTGCCAAACTGTCTTCCAAAATGGCAGCACTATTTGCATTCCCATCAGCAATGAATGAGTTTCTGCAGCTCTGCATCTTTACTAGCATTTGGTATTATCAGATTTTTGCCATTCTAATAGGTATGAAGTGGCATCTTACTGTTTTGTATTGCAATTTTGTAACAACATATGATGCTGAGTATCGTTTCATAAGCTTATTTCCCATCTGTGTATCTTCTTATGTGGGGTGTCTGTTCAGAATTTCTGCCTATTTTTTAACAGTTACTCGTTTTCTTCCTACTGAGTTTCTCTGAGTGTTCTTTGTATATTTTGGATACAAATCCTTTATCAGATATGTATTCTGCAAATATTTTCTCCCAGTCTGTGGCTTATCTTATTCTCTTAACAATGACTTTCACAGAAGTTTTTAATATTAATAAAGTTTAACATATAAATATTTTCTTTCATGGATAGTGCTTTTGGTGTTGTATTTAAAAATTCATTGCCAAATCTAAGATCAACCTAGATTTTCTTCTATGTTATCTTCTGTACGTTTCATAGCTTTGTATTTCACAGTTAGGTCTATAATCTGGGTTAATTTTTGTGAAAGGTGTAAGGTCTATGTCTGTATTCACATTTTTGCTTATAGATAGCTAATTGCTGCAATACCATTTGCTGAAAAGACTATCCTTTCTCCAATGAATTGCCTTCACTCCTTTGTCAAAGATCAGTTGACTGTACTTGTGTGGGTCTATTTCAGAGCTCTCTATTCTGTTCCACAGATCTATGTATCTGTTCTTCTACCAATAACATATTGTCTAGAATACTATAGCTTTATAGTAAATTTTGAAGTTGGGTAGTGTTAGTTCTCCAACTTTGCTGTTCTTCAGTACTGTGTTGGATATTTTGGGTCGTTTTCCTTTCCATGTAAATTTTAGAATCAGTTTGTCAATATCCACAAAATATATTGCTGGGACTTTGACTGCAATTATATTGAATCTATACATCAAATTAAAAAGAGCTGACATTTTTAAGAACAAAATGTTCTGTTTTAGACACATAAACAGGACAGAAATTGAATATTTCACAGATATTATGTGATTTTTATTAAAATGAAATAAAAGGTGATATGTGATATTCTATAAAGAATACCAAGAAAGACGTTATTTTTGCCAAAGTAAAAATATTGTCAGTGCTACTAACTTTATTCATAATGCTACAAAAAACAATGATGGATCAACTCTCTACAAAACACTCTTCTGCATTAGCTAAAAAGACTACAGTACCTCTATCTAAAAAAGCATGCCATTCATCAAAATCTCTTCCCTCTCCCTTTTACATAAGTAAAAATCCTTGTATTCTTTCCAGTTAAACCAGTGGTTCTTAGCATGTTTCCCCCGAGGACATTTAGTAATGTCTAGAGATATTTTATTATAATTTTGAGGAAGGGGGGCAGTGCTACTGGCATTAAGAGGTGGAGACAAGGGATGCTGCTAAATACCATATAGGATATGCACAGCATAGCCTTTCCCCACATCTTCCCATCCAACAACGAATTATTGGGCCTGAAATGCCAACTGTGCTGAGATTGAGAAACTCTGGTTTAAATTAAACTCTGTATGGTGTTAGAAAGCGGCATGAATAAACTACCATTATAGCAAATATAAACTTTTTACCATTTTTTCAAAACTGATGGTGTTTTAAGATGCTTATTAACCCAAATGAATCTCTACTCCTAGAATTCAATGCTGTGTGACACAGTGAAACAAAAATTCAAAGCAGTGTGAAAAGAAAAAACATAAGGTCAATCTTTTTTTTTTTTTTAAAGACATACTTCTCACCAGGTTTCACAGATGAACTGCCTATGTCCATAAAATGGTATTTGTACACCCAGAAATTTAACGAAAAGAGTAGAGAGTAAAGTTACCATACCTGGAAACTCAATCCAAAAGTACAAATGTAAAACAAAAGGTGATTACTATCATATTTTATTATTAACGTTGCTCTAAACAAAGTGCCTGCTTTTCTTATTATTTTTGTTAAGAGTAATGGCTGGTGTAAAGAATGTTTCTTTTTTAAAAAAGAATGTGTTTCACACAGGTTGAAGGGTCTGAGGAGGGGAAACCTCTTTCTAGTTTTCTTAACCTTTAATAACCACGAGGATAGAAAACATAAGTACGTTATCCCTTTTAAATTGCTTAGAATCTTATTATTCAAGGTGTGGTCATGGACCAGTAGCATCAGTGTCATCTGGGAACTTGCTAGAAATACAGACTCTTGGGACCTACCTTAGTGTCAGGCCTTAAAAACTAACACCACCTTGGCCGGCCCGGTGGCGCACTGGATAGTGCGCCGCTTGGGAAGCGCGGCGGCGCTCCCACCTGAGGGTTCGGATCCCACATACAGACCGGTTCCCGCTCACTGGCTGAGCGAGGCGCGGGAGCAACGCCGAGGGTTGCAATCCCGTTGCCGGTCCCCGGTCCGGTACGGGGGCAACACTGAGGGTTGCGATCCATTGCCGGACACGGAAAAGGACAAAAAGACAAAAAAAAAAAGAACATGCTAGTGTATTCCAGGAGCAGAGTAAGCAAAAAAGAAGAATGTTAAGGAAGGTGATAGGATAGGTGAGTGTGGCCTCAGGCTGTATACCGGTGACCCCAGCACTGGGAGAAGCTCAGATCAGCATTGTTCTTGGATGTATCAGTAAGGATGCTTTCAGAGTAAAAGGGAACAGAAATTGTGGCAGGATGATATTTTGTAGTATTAACGAGTAATTTGGGTATCTAGAATTTGCAGCATCAGTTGCCTTAGGAAAGGAATGTTACAGCAGAAACTCAGTGGAAGTTCAAGCCCTATACCCCAGGAGACCTCAAGGGCAGAGGGATGTTGGGTGAGTCAGAACAAGTGTTCTGACTCCCCAGAGCTTCAGGTGTGGGGCATGTGGAGCAGAGGCGTCATCGCTGTGGGTGGCTGAGAAAGCAGAGAACTGTCCCCTGCTTCACACAGCTGAAATTCAGCAGTGATGACCAAACCCTAGAGAAATTTGGGGAGGGGGTGATAGGTAAAAAACCTGCCTTTCCCATTTGCCTTTAAAAGCAAGTGCTTGTGTGCTAATAAACGGAACTGCTTTGACAGAACCCCCACTGCCTCTGAGTGTCCTTTAATTGGGCTGTTTGGGGGGCCGGCGGTGTGCTCACCTCTCTTCACGGCTCTCTTTCCCCATCTCCTTCCAAAGGGGACAGGAGGGAAAGAGGAATCCCGGGCCGTTTGCTCACCCACCGAAAGGAACGAGGCTAGGGCTGTACAGGTCGGCTGGCGGCGGACCCGACACCTTAGGATGACTAAATCATAATTTGTATTTTAACAAGATTCCCAGGTGATTTTTATGCACGTTAAAATTCAAGGAACACTTCCTTAGAAAAGTCATTTAGAATATTAGATGACTACAACAAAAAGATGCCAACTCAATTCATGTCAAGAGTTTGAAAAGAGAATTTAGAAATGGATAACTGGATTTAAGTTTTAACCCAAACTAAACTTTCGTCTCTTCAGAGGCCATCTGACATTCCAGGTCCGGTTCTAGGTTCTTCATTGTGAGCAGTTGTGGTTTCTAGGCCCTAACTCAAATTAAGTAGTAAATTGATTAGTCTTCAAGGTTTTCTCATAGATAAAAGGGTAAGACTCATGGTTTTCATTATAATCATTATGATAGGAATTATAATTCTGTGGGCAGAATTATGTTTCTTTACATGTTACAAGTGCCCTAGTTCATAAAGTTTTTAAAATGTTAAAACATCAAAAATATTCAGCTCTAGTTACAAAATATTTTCCAAGTTGCAAAGATTCTCAAGGTGATTTGTATTCTTTGTTCTAGATACCCAGAATAGGCAAATTCCAAGAGACAGGAAGTAGAACTAAGGTCACCAGGAGATGGGGAATTATTGTTTAATGGGTATGGTGCATCTGTTTGGGATGACAAAAAGATGGGGAAATGGATAGTGGTTGCACAACACTGTAAATGTACTTAATGTCATGGAATGTATACCTAAAAACAGATAAAGTGGTAAATTTTATGGCATATATATTTTACCACAATAAAAAGTCTGAAAAATATATGGAATATAATTATGAATGTGAATTTAAAACTTTCTATATAAACACAAGTGTATATATGATAAAATTTCAGTAAAACATAAAATATAGGTTTATATTTAAAACCTAATGGATCTATAGATTACCCAGGCCAATTAGTTTACAAGCTCAAAGTATTCTCTTCTGTCAGGGGAGACTTTATTCAAATATTTAATAAACATTAGACTGTGTGCTTAGAAATGCGGTATTAAACACAAATGCTGATTTAAAGAGCCATTAACTTATTCTACTTAGATGCTTATTTTTATAATTGTCTTTAACACAAAGCTAATCTTCTCCCTTGAGTTCTATGATAGTACTTAAGAAGTTGAAAAATCCTATATAGAGAACTATAAACAATAGCACCTGCAATTTCCTGAGCTGTTTAAATCAAAAGGCACCATACTTCCTCCATTATTTCATTTAATTTCCATAATAAAAATAAGTATATAACTCCATTTTTAGGACGATAAAACTGAGTTTCAGAAAGCTGAAGTAACAAGAGGTTATATAGTTGGTGAGGAGCAGAGTAAGAACTCAAACCTGGGTATGTGGACTGCAAAGCCCATGCTCTGAACCATCATGCTTCTAAAGCGATGTGCATGAATATCCTAGGGAATGCATGCAACACGAAATCACAAGATCAATAGGCATCTTTATGGGGGAAAAACCCTCTACTCTTAGGGAAAAAACACTTGCAGGAAATAACTTTGAACTTTTGCACTTGTAAAAATGTAAATTTAATATATTTTATAATAAAACAAACATGGATTATAGCACTGAGTAGAAGGTAACACTAGCACAAAATTTTGAGATACAACATAACTTTCAAAGAAATTTTGTATCAGGAATTTCTCAAAGGTCTTCAGTCAACTTCAGCATGTAATGAGCAGTACAGAAGGGGTGAGACCTATCTTAATCTTCTTTTGCTAAATTGACTTGGATGATAACGTTTAAGAGGCACTAAACAAACATGTGACTTCCTATTTCTAAATTATATCAACTGCAGACAAATGCAGAAATAATGAATAATAAATAACTTTTATATCTCATTTAAGGAAAAAAGCAGTATTTATTTCTTCACATACATGTTAAATCTTCAATTACATAATAATCAGTTTGTATCCCAGAGATTTCCTTCAGAGTGACAATTAGCATTGTATCTCATGAATACTCTTAATAAATAAAAATTAAAAAAATGCCTATTACCCTATTCCTAACATAGGACCAAACATTAGAAAGATAGATAAAAATTTAGATCAATATTCAGGAAAGGCACATTTATATAACAAAAGGAATAAATGGTAAACTGATTGGACTGTAGGTTTCAGACAATGAAATAAGGAAAGGAAAAAATAAAAGCAATTGGAAATCTCTTATTTTAAAGGAACATGTAAAACTATCTTTTAGCAGCTGACATAGTCTTGTATGTAAAAATTCCTAAGGAATCTACAATAAAGATACTAGAAATAATCTAACCGGGTTGCAGGATACAAGGTCAATGTTAAAAAAAAAATTACATACTAGCAATAAATATTGAAAATAGAAATTAAACATAATTGGCAAGAGCATAAAAAAGAAACAGAGATAAGTTTATCAAGATGTTTGTAAGACCTCTACATTGAACAATACAAAACATGAATTCATGGATTGGAAAATTCAATATTGTTAAGATATCAATTCTCTCCAAATTAACCTGTAGATTCAAAGTAATCCCAATAGATACCTGAGTGTGTATTTTGTGGAATTATGAGTTGGTCTTAAAATTTATATGGAAATGCAAAGGATCTAGCATAACCAAAATGACTTTGAAAAAGGAAAATAAAACTAACGGACTTATTCTACCTGACTTCATGACTGATTATAAACCTCTAGTAATTAAGTATCAGTATAAGGGCATATATAAATGGAGCAGAAGACAGTCCAGAAATAGACATACACACATATAATCAATTGATTTGACAAAGTTGCCAAGGAAATTCACTGAGCAAAGGATAGTCTTGACAAAAAATGGTGCTGGAACAACTGGATACCTATATGGAAAATAAAATAAACATTGCCTTATAACACCAAGGTCAAGAGTTTGGGTCCTCTTACCAGCCAGCTGCCAAAGAACAAACAAAAAGATTATACATTTTGATTCCATTTATATGAAATTCTATAACACATAATAATAACCTCTCATAACAAAAAGGACATCAGTGGTTACCTTGGGTTTGAGCTCAAGGGAACAGTGGAGGACACAAGGTAGATTTGGGGGGCAATGTTGTTGTTCTACATATCTACATATGCATATTTGGCAAAATCAATCTGTACACTTAATAAAACTGATTTTAAAATCCTTCTAAACATATGTTCAGTGAAATGAAGCACAGTATGTTTAAAAGAAGACAGCTGATGTTACAGACCAGGTTATGAACACTTATATGAAGCTATAACAATTTAGGATTAAAATAAGGGTTGGAGAGGGTTTCATCATACTTTTGGTACTATAAAGACAAATCATCTTGGGAAAAAAGACTGTGGTGGAGTCTTTAAAAAATTTATTCTAACAGAAGGTTAAAAAAGTGATCATATAGAAGAAATAACTCATCATGTTATATTTTTGAAAAACTGTTTCAAAAGAGGAGCTTTTGGGGGGTGAGCAGTTAGTGTACTTTTTTTTTTTTTCTAATTATAAGAAGTAGACAAAGCAGTGCCAGAATTCAACCTGGATGACTCATCTTTAATGGGGTTCTCTAAACATTTTTTAAAAATTTAGCCAAAACCCACTTTCTAGCTTCGTCTTGCCTAATTTCACTTCAAATCTTTATGAATTACAACTTGCATACTATTGTACACAAAGCTCTGGTGTTTATAATGTTCTCTGTTATATTTAGAATTCTGTGACCAGCAGTTTTAGTTGCTTTTTAGTCTGAGTCATATTATAATGGCCTTAATTCAATCTAGGTACTTATGTTTAGGTACCCACAGCCCCAAAAATTCAAGGCTGGCAAAAGATGGTTTCCAAAATAAGAAAATAATAGTTTTCCATTTCAAATAATATCTTTCTACATACTTTCAAAAGCATCATCTAACAACGAGGCAAATTCTATTACTTTCAGTGTCCCAATCACCTATTTACAAAAAAGAACAAACGTGCAAAATACGCTAGCAACATATTACATTACATATCTGTATTTTTACATTTACATTACATATTTAAATTTCCAACTCTTTTATAATACATTACACATGAGTAAATGAAACTCAGAGAGGTTATGCACCTTGCCCAAACTACCAAACAAGAGACATGTGATTCAAAACCTGATTACTTAAACTCCAAAATCTATGCTCTTAAAGTACCATGCTATAATGACTCAAACACAATCTCTTTTAAATGTACTACATAAATTTGGGAGAACAGTGATAGCATAATTTTCTAAAACAGCATTTACCTTCAGGGGACGCAGAGCACCACAAAATTTTGTCCACCAGCTGTTTTCAATGAATTCTAAGTGCCTCTCTCTTTTCCTAAGTGTTCGTAATCTTTCTTCAAATTGTTTTAAGGCACGCTTGTCCCTCGCTGGCAAAGGTCGACCATCTTTGTTCTGCAAGTAACAAAACAAAACAAGTTTTTTACCATTAAGCTTAATAAGTACCCACCAGATTTAGTAGATCAGGCAAGAAAACTTAAGTTCGGACATCCTTAGGCAAATTTACAAACTGAAAAAAAACTGAAACTGAGATGTAACATTAAACATCACTGAACCAAGGTCAGCATCAAAATGTGGATGTGTATACATTTAATACTGACCTCCCTCTTGATCCTTGTTTTCCAAATATATAGTAAAGTTATGTGGACAGAGATAACTAGCTGTAAAAACACACAAGAAAGGTGTTTGTAAGAAGTTTAACTACCGTGTACTTTATTCAATTATTCCCCCTCCCCTCCAAACTCCT
This sequence comes from Galeopterus variegatus, assembly GCF_000696425.1. NCBI lineage: Eukaryota > Metazoa > Chordata > Mammalia > Dermoptera > Cynocephalidae > Galeopterus > Galeopterus variegatus. Next base: position 403,575 of record NW_007727431.1, read on the forward strand.
TCTATCTCTTATTTTAATATATTTGGCTCTGCCCCTTCCCTCCCTTCAGTCAAGTGGTTGTATTCCCTGAACTAGTAATTCTCAGCAGATACAACACAAGTTTAAGTGACACGTAAACGTTTGCATAATTGCTAAGAATTGGCACTTCCTTATTCTGCAAGTACCTTTACAAATAAGTCATGCTTTCTTTGGCTAACCTGTCAAACAGATAATCTCCATCTATTTTTACATGATGCTTCCTGTAACCATTAGCACTACCTTTCTCATGCTATCTCACAGACACATTTTCCCACTTGAACTCCCCTGCCCCTAAGTATCTTCAATTAGGTACAATAATACACTACAATGAGACAACTGCTAAATACAAAAAACGTAAATGTAAATTTGTTTTTTGTATAGGAAAGAACAAGAAAAACATTTACATGGGATTACATTTAAAAAAATGCGAAGACATTAGATATTAAAATGCCTTTAATATTCCTATTAAGTTTTAAATAGGTTCTTAGCAGATAAGCAACATATTGTTCTCCAGCATATTCTAATGTAGCATCAATTTGAAATAACAGATAAAATGAAGATAAACTAAATACACTTTAATAAAGAGATCTACACAGTCATAATAATCTCTTTACATATTTGCACCATCATGCTCTTCTGGAACCAACCAACCTCTTCCATACCTTACCTGTTGCTTCTCAAACTTTATCATGCATAACAATCACCTGAAAAGTTTGTTAAACACAAATTTCTAGGCCCTACCCCCAGAGAATATGATCTAGTAGATCTTGAGATCTGGCCTAGAATTTGCCTTTTTACCAAATTCCCAGGAGACGTTAATGCTAGTAATGTAAAGACCACACTTTACAAACACTGGATTATAATTATCTTGATTTCTTTAAGTACACTGGCTATTATCAAACTTGATCCCAGAAATGGGAATTTTTTTCAGAAAAAAATATTTAGGAATCTTATATAAGGGTCCACTTAAATCCAAGTTATCTGCCTATTTGGTGAATGCTTCAGAGAATGAGGGATAGATATCTACTCTGCACTGCCAAATGACTAAATCAATATAAGATTTTTGGTCAGAGAAATAAATACTAGGATGGAAACTCAGTAGCCAACCATCTGTCTCATTCGGGAAAAAAAAATGTAGTTATAAAGTATGTAAGTACATACCCTTGTTAACAAAAAGTAAAATGTGTTCCCTTCCTACTCTCTTATCACCACTCCCCTTTCGTATAATTATCACTGTTAAGCACACCAACATCCTTCTACACATGATCTATGTACTTACATACACATACATGCAAATATATTTACTTTTTGTTGTACATAATAGCTAAAATTTCTTAAGTACCTTTCTTGTACCTAAAACAGGTCTCCTTTTTTACATTTATTCTCCTTAAATCTTCACAATAACCTTCAGAGGTAGGCAATAGTATTATATTCATTTATTAGATGAGAAAAATAACACCCACAGATGTTACCTGCATAATCAGGAGAGCCAAAATTTGAACTGACATAATCTGATTCTACAAAACATATTCTTCAAAATACATAAATCTATCTCATTATTTTTCATCATTGCACAGAACATTATATACCATGGCATCTTACTTTAACAAATACCTTTTTTTTTTTGAAGATTTAGATTGTTTCCTTTTCTTTTTACTTTTGGTGAATGCCATTAACAATATTCCATAAACATCATTATACATCTGGGTCAAATGTGTACATATAATTCAGTAGGATGGATTTCCTAGAGATGAATTGTTGGATTAACCTTTAATTATTAAAAGGTGTGTGTGTGTACAGGCACATGTCACCACATCCAATTTTTTTTTTAAGTTGTATATCTTATATTCCCACAAACAATATACCTATCCCCAAATTCTTATCAACACCTGACACAGGTAAAAATTTAAAAGATTTCCAAAGGATAAAATATATATATATATATATATATATATGTGTATATATATATATATATATGTGTATATATATATATATATGTATATATATATAGACTTGTTCTAATTTTCACATCTCTGATTACTAGATTTACCAACTTTCCTGGTTTCAGCACTGAAAAGTCCCATGTTCTGGAAAACTCAGGTCTCAGGTAAAGTGGGATGCTTGGTCAACATACTGATTGCTCATTAGCTGAAGCATCATTTCATATTTTTACTAAACAGTTTTATTCCTCCTTCAGTGAATTACCTATTGGATCCTTTGTTCATTATTTCCGTGTTGCTTGTTCTTCTTATTGACTTGAAGATGCTCTTTATATATCACCTGTATTACAGATTTTGTCCCACATTATTGTTGGTTTTTCATTTTCTTTTTAGTGCCCTTTTTCAGTACATAAATTTCAAACATAAAAATTTAAAACTCACCAGTCTTCTTTTAATTAGCACCTGGGTTTTGTGGCTTGTTTTAGAAAGGTCTTCTCCACACCAAGATAAAATTTTACTTACTTTTGGCTAATGTTTTATAAATTTTATATCGTCCTCCTAACTTGAATACAGAAAACACTTTTAAACGGTATGAGGTTTTATGCAAATTTCACTTTTTGTCTTTTACAGATTGTATTCAATTTACACCTTAGTTGTGAAAACCTATCATCTCTACAATATTGAATCTTCCCAATTAGGAACTGATGGAGTTCTCCATTTATCTGAATTTTCTATTATGTATTTCAGCAAATTTTATAATTTCCATTAAGAAGACCTTGACATTTTTTTATTATTTTATAATTTGTGGCTATTGAGACTGGGATCATTTTCTATTACATCCTCCAATAGGCTAACGATTTTTTATAAGTTTGTATGTAGGCACCTTGATGAACTCTTACTAGATCTACCAGTCTGTCAAGTTGATTCTTGTAGATTGTGTTGGTAAATATCCACAAATAGCAAAGACTGTTTTCCTTTTTCCCCCTCCCGCCAATGTTTATGCCTAAATTCTTCCTTATCTGACTAGAATCTCCAGAAATATGCTAAAGTGTAGCAATGACACTGACATCACTGTCCTGTATCTTCATCTTATTTTATTTTTCAATTTTATATTTATTTTTGTGGGGCACAGTGTGTTGTTTCAATACATGCATATACTGCACAACGAGTCATTTAGGGTAGATAGCACAGTTTTGTACCCACTAGTCCACCCCTTCTCCTCCCACCACTCCCTTCCACTCCCAGCCTCTGGTAAGCATTATTCTACTCCCTACTTCTATGAGAACCACTTTTTTTTCTTTTTAAGATTCCACATATGAGTAAGACCACGCTGTGGTCTTACTGTGCCTGACTTACTTCATTTAACATGGTTTCCATTTCCATCCACAATGCTGCAAATGAAGGATATCATTTCTTTTTACAACTGAATAGTATTCCATTATATATATATATACCATAGTTTTTTAATCCATTCATCCATTGGTGGGCATTTAGGTTGATTCCATCTCTTGGCTATCGTGAATAGTGCTGCAATAAACAGGAAGGACAGGTGTCTTTTTGATATATTGATTTCATTATCTTTGGGTATATACCCAGTAGTGGGAAGGCTGGATCATAAGGTAGATCTATTTTTAGCTCTCGGAGGAACCTCCAAACTGTTTTCCATAATGGCTGCCATGCCTGTACCAATTTACATTCCCACCAGCAATGCAGGATTTCTTCACATCCTCACCAGCATTTGTTATGTTCTGTCTTTCTGATAATAGCCATTCTAACTGGGGTGAGATGATATCTCATTGTGATTTTAATTTGCATTTCCCTGATGATTATGTTCTGTCTTTCTGATAATAGCCATTCTAACTGGGGTGAGATGATATCTCATTGTGATTTTAATTTGCATTTCCCTGATGATTAGTGATTTTGAGAACTGTTTCATGTGCTTTTTGGCCATCTGTATGTCTTCTGTTGAAAAATTTCTATTTAGGTCTCCACTTGTTAATTGGGTTATTTGTTTTTATGCTATTGAGTTGTTTGAGTTCCTTGTACATTCTGTATATTAGCCATTGTCTGATATGTAGTTTGCAAATACTTTCTCCCTTTCTGTGGGTTCTCTTCACTTTGTTGATAGCATCCCTCACTGTGCAGAAGCTTTATAGTTTGATGTAATCCCATTTGTCTACTTTTGCTTTAGTTGCCTGTGCCTTTATGATCTCATTCAAAAAAGTGCTGACCATTCCCATTTCAGGTAGCATTACCCCTATCCTTTGTTGTAGTAGTTTCATAGTTTTGGGTCTTAAATATAGGTCTTTAATCCATTTTGAGTTGATTTTTATGTATGGTAAGAGAAAGGGATCTAATTTCAGTCTTCTGCATGTGGATATCCAGTTTTCCCAGCACCATTTATTGAAGAGGCTGTCCTTTTCCCACTGTATATTCCTGGTACCTTTGTTGAAGGTGCTGGCTGTCCTTTCCCCACTGTATATTCCTGGCAATTTTGTTGAAAATTAGTTGGCTATAAATGTTAGGAGTAAGTTTAACAAAGGAGGTGACAGACTTCTACAATGAAAACTATAAAACACTGGTGAAAAAAACTGAAGAGGACACAAATAAATGGAAAGATATTCCATGTTTATGGCTTGGCAGAATTAACATCATCAAAATGTCCTAATTACCCGAGGCAATCTACACATTCAATGTATTCCCTACCAAAATACCAATGACATTCTTCACAGAAATAGAAAGAATGATCTTAAAATTTGTATGGAAACACAAAAGATCCTGTATAGCCAAAGCAATCTTGAACAGAAAGAACAAAGTTGGAGGCATCACACTTCTTGACTTCAAAATATAGTATAAAGTTATAGTAACCAAAACAGCATGGTACTGGTATAAAAAGAGACCAAGGGAACAGAAAAGAGAGACAGAGAGACCCCAGAAACAAAGTACATATGATTTTAATGGAAATTTTTCTATTCACTCACTGTAAAGCATGACACTTATTAGAGGTTTCCTTTGTTCAGTATTTTCTTCTCTTCTAATTTGGTAAGACTTCTTTTTTTTTTTAAATCATAATTACGAATTGACTTTTACCAAATACTCTTTGGCATCTATTAAGATGTCTATATTTCTCATTAATCTCAATATGTTAAACTACTTTAATATACTTTCGAATGTATCATCCTTGCATTTCTAAGACAAACCTAACATGATAATTATGAAAATTTTTTTTACAGTATAGTTTTAATTGTTAATATTTTTATTTATGTTAAAAAATTTGTTTCTATTTTCATAAAGACAGTATATGGTTTTCTTTTGTGTGTGCTATTACTGTTTGGTTTATCAGGATCACAATTGCTTTGTACAATAATTTTAAAAACTTGCCCCTTTTTTCCTACAATCTTTAAGATTTATCTGTTACTTGAAGGTGATAAAGNATGATCTTAAAATTTGTATGGAAACACAAAAGATCCTGTATAGCCAAAGCAATCTTGAACAAAAAGAACAAAGTTGGAGGCATCACACTTCTTGACTTCAAAATATAGTATAAAGTTATAGTAACCAAAACAGCATGGTAGTGGTATAAAAAGAGACCAAGGGAACAGAAAAGAGAGACAGAGAGACCCCAGAAACAAAGTACATATGATTTTAATGGAAATTTTTCTATTCACTCACTGTAAAGCATGACACTTATTAGAGGCTTCCTTTGTTCAGTATTTTCTTCTCTTCTAATTTGGTAAGACTTCTTTTTTTTTTTAAATCATAATTACGAATTGACTTTTACCAAATACTCTTTGGCATCTATTAAGATGTCTATATTTCTCATTAATCTCAATATGTTAAACTACTTTAATATACTTTCGAATGTATCATCCTTGCATTTCTAAGACAAACCTAACATGATAATTATGAAAATTTTTTTTACAGTATAGTTTTAATTGTTAATATTTTTATTTATGTTAAAAAATTTGTGTCTATTTTCATAAGAAAGACAGTATATGGTTTTCTTTTGTGTGTGCTATTATTGTTTGGTTTATCAGGATCACAATTGCTTTGTACAATAATTTTGAAAACTTGCCCCTTTTTTCCTACAATCTTTAAGATTTATCTGTTACTTGAAGGTGATAAAGGAAAACAACTTTTATTTTTAATAAATTTAAGTAGCAAGTGTTTACATATAATCTTAACTTATTCAACTAGTACATAAAATTTGAACATAAGTGATACAGTAAAATATGATGTTACACATGGAATCAGGATATCTGACTATAGCAAGGTCTTGATCATACATAAGCAGAACTGTTGTTTATTAGCTGTTAGAACACTGATAGAAATTCTCAAATTGCCAGTGCCCTACATTACACAGAAGACAAATTTAAAAATATAGATGTGTTTCTTAAAAAATACCTTGCAAAAAATTCAAACAATGTAAAAAACGGGTTTGTTAATGTTTAAGTCCCATTCGAAAGCAGTTCAAAAACGAAGTAATTTTGTGTTTCCCAATTACAACAAAACATCAACCTACTTTTGATTTAATCGTTTTAATGTGTTGCTCTACTTCTTCAATGTCTTCAGTGTTTTCTAAACGTTCATAAGCAGTGCTTCTTGTGCCTTTTATCAGATTTAAAGGTAAGGCTGACATGCCATAGGCCTAAAAAAAACAAAATTAAAATATTTTAGTAATACTATTTTAAACATATTACACGCAATTTTCAGGTAAAAGTGTCCTTTAACGTAATAACTTAAAAGACTCAGAAGTTGTAAAGGAGTATAGTCACTGAAGAATACAGTATGTCGGAGTAAATCATGATTATATTGTCTCATAATTCTCCTGTTTATTTCAGATCTATGTTTATATAGAGTTACACTTATAAACTTTTCCTCAATGGGTAAGTTACAAATTTAGTGTAAATATAATACTTTATCAAAGTAATAAATTACAACTTCAAGCTAATCAATGGTTAAGATAGTATGAATTAGTAAAGACAATTTACAAAATTATTTTCTATGAAAAAGAAAACAATTTCCTCCCAGTGTAAACAATAAACCTTTAGTAAAACACAAGTATTTTAATATATACATGGTATTTTATTAGCATATCAATTACCTATAGTTTATTTAAAAGTTCTAAATATTTAACCAATCTTCATATTAAGTATTTTAAATATTTTCATACAACTAATTTTTAACTATTAATCAACGTTAATAATATACATATTATTATATATACTACCCAATTCCATACTCCAGTCCCAAATGATAGCTTTTTATTGTAATCATTAATAACATTAATGGCATTTGCCATGTGACCATTATTCAGAATTACTATTGACCTTAAATCCTTAGAAGAAACTTGGACAGCAATCACCTCTTGGTTGCAGCAACAGGCTCTGAAGCAGATATCACAGTTCATATTCAAATCTTTTTCATTTTCCTTCTGAGCACACAACAGAACTATTTTACCCATTCTCCCCTGAAGTTAGGTAGAGCCATGGGATTGAGTTCAGGCCAACGAGTGTGGGCAGAAGCGATAAACACCACTTCTTTGGCTTTACTTCAAACCCCAAAATATCCTACATGATCCTGCATGCTTTCTCTCATGCTGTTATCTGGTTGTCAACTCCCAGGATGTCCTCAGATCTCTTTACTGTCAATTTTAATTACTTTAATATTCGTCACTGAGTCTCCTTCCTTTATTCATTGATTAAATATTCATTAAACTGCAATTCAAATAGCAAAGCATAAATTTTGAAAAACTAGACCTTCTTTTTATGAAGAGAGAATATGAACAAAGAACATGAATAAAAGAAAATCCCCCAAATCAGAAATAAGTCTATCAGGTAATATCAACTCTACAGGATGTTGTATTTAGATAATTACCTAGCTGAAATGATTACCCAATATGCAAATCCCTTATATTTGCTAAAGACGAAATATTTAAGGCTTTGCATTTTAAATATTGTTAAAACATAAGTTAATGCTCTCTGACTTCCCTATCATCCAAAAAAAAAAAAAAGGGAGAGGTCATGGAAGGTTCTGTTTGTATTAGAAGAAAATGTAATTTGGACAGAGTAGAGCACTTTTCTTCTAATTAACTCAATTCTTATCAATTATGTACATATAAAATGTATACTTTGATAAAATATAAAAATAAAAATAGGGCTGACCCCGTGGCTCACTCGGGAGAGTGCGGCACTGAGAGCGCAGCGGCACTCCCGCCGTGGGTTCAGATCCTATATAGGGATGGCCGGTGTGCTCACTGGCTGAGTGCAGTGTGGGCGACACCAAGCCAAGAGTTGCAATCCCCTTACCGGTCACAATAAAGGACAAAAAAAATGAATAAATAAAAATAAAAAATAAAAATATATAATTGGGTTCAAATTAATATTTTAATATTAAATTTTATATTCTCAAAGTACTGAAAATATGAAGAATAAAGCGTATGGAAATCAAAGTATTCCATAGATCCTTTAACTTTTCCTATCCCTATCACCATTTTGACCTATTTGGTTGTTCTAGTACTTC
>NW_007727431.1:412777-413592 GCF_000696425.1 Galeopterus variegatus
AGTACTGAAAATATGAAGAATAAAGCGTATGGAAATCAAAGTATTCCACAGATCCTTTAACTTTTCCTATCCCTATCACCATTTTGACCTATTTGGTTGTTCTAGTACTTCTATATCCATCCTGTAAACATTATTTTAAAAAGGTAACATAATAATTTAAGACTGATGAAAATACAGCATTACGTTATAACTATTTACTGATTCTTCACACTCACATATTATTTTAACAGTCCAATATACCATGCTGCTTTCTACAACCAAATGCCAAGGCAGTAATATTTTGTTATACCCAGTTTATATTCAAGTATGTTTTTCTGTCCTCCCAGCCACCTCCAAACTAGGCTCATTTTACCTCAATGCTTTCTAATCTGTGTTGGATGGATTTGGATCCCTTAATGTACTAACTTCAGTACTCAATACAAGAAATCTTTGGGTCTAGTCAATATTAACAATGTAACCCATATTTAGACTCTACTGTCAAATACAAGGTCGTCTAAATTTTCCTAACTGGTCTACTGGTTTTACTTTCTACAAATCCATCTTCTATACTGTTCCCAAATTGATCTTACTCTAACACTCAAGTCAGATTATGTCACTCCTCTAGTTAATGTCCTTTAAGATTCTCCAGGAATAAGGGTATTTTTCAAAATGATCTGGTAAGAGTTCCTAGGATTCTGGAAAGATGTCCCTAGGGCCACTACAAAAGATAAGAAGGCAGCTAGCCATGAAAGGGCCTGCCAGCTACTTTAACCAGAGAAATTTTACTTGTTCCTCTATTATATATTTTTATATATAATCTCATATATATATATATA
>NW_007727431.1:415505-417096 GCF_000696425.1 Galeopterus variegatus
TTTTTTTTTAATATCATGAATACAATTCTTTTAGATATATCTTTATGGTAAATATTTTCTCTCAGTCTGTGGTTACCTTTTTCTTTTCTTTTTTTCTTTTTCTTTTTCTTTTTTTTTATTGATTATACACATTCGTGGGGCAAGAGCTGACTATTAGGAACTGTTCCCTAGTTGTGGTAAGCAAATCAATGCTATCAGCATGCCCACCACCTCAAACTGCAATTATTCCCTATGTCCCCCACCTGACCTCTCCCCAATTCTCTCCTCCCCCATCCCCCTGCTATCTCAGCAACTATAGGTCTGTTTTCTCCCTCTGTAAGTTCAACACATTACTGTGGTCTTTCTTCCTTCTTTCTCTCTTAGCTTCCACTTATGCATGAGGGACATGTGGTATTTTTCCCTCTGTGCCAGGCAATTTTATTTGTTTCTACTTCCAAGAATAAATCATCAACTCTATTTTTTTTTTTTTTTTTGTCTTTTTCCGTGTCCGGCAACGGATCGCAACCCTCAGTGTNTTTTTTTTTCAATGAGAGGTAAAATTATTGGTCTTGTAAATAGAAATCAGTGTAATCCTGCATACAAAACTCTTCATGACCTGACCCCTTCCACTTGTTAACCTTATCACATGCCTCTTAATCGTTAGCAGGTTTTAAAACACTGCAATTTTATACTACTTCAGACTTTGTCCAGCCTCCATACTTTAATACACGCAGTGCCCTCATCTAGAATGCCTACCTTCAAACCCTACTTCATTAGCAAATTTCAATGCCCTTCAGGTCTCAGCTTAATTATACCATGTCTGAGAAATCTTCCCTGACTTGTAAATGCGCCTTGCTTATAACCCAGTTATAGCACATAGCAATGTAAATTAACATTACTGGTCTGCATATTTGTTTTATCACTAGATCTGCCAAAATTGGCTAATCAGATTTCTGAGGCAGACTAGTAATAACTGCAGTAGTAAGTAAGTAAGAATTAGGTCCTAATTCTTTTCCCTCTTGCATTTATTCCAAGAACAAACATTTATTAAATTAATAGAATGATTTACCTAAGAAGATAATATTTGACCAAAAATATTTTAAGAAGAGAAAGCTTTTAATTCACACAAAGTTCTTCCTTTACAAGGAGCTGATATATTCATGAGAAGAGCTGAACTGAATTCCCAAACAGCTCAAAGTAGATTTTAGAAAATAAAAATATGTCCTTGATAACAATCTGTGGTAACATGGGACCAGAATACAACAACTTTTTTGAATTTTTCATCATTTGAGGGCAGCAAGTAAAAGAAGTAGCCACCAAGCTTTTAGATTGTTTTGGGATTGTATGTTTAGGTTTCAATGATTATTAGAAAATTTAACTATAATATATAGATTATTATAAGCAAGACAAACATTACACAAAAATCACAACTTTTAAGGTCTTTAAACAACAATCTTTTGAATTAAACCTCAGACTTCTTAGGAAAAAATGTACAAAATCACTATTCTTTTCAGAAAGACTAAACTTTTATTGCTTACTACTGCCCTCTAGCGAAGTTCTGGAAAATCAACATGGCTAAAAACAGTTATAAATGTTTGTTTGTTTTTTTTTT
>NW_007727432.1:0-54984 GCF_000696425.1 Galeopterus variegatus
TTTGGTGATGGGACACAATAATCAACTACATTGTATATTGACAAAATAAAAATAATAAATATAATAATAATAATATTATTATTACATAAAAAAAAGAAATTCCACTTCTAGGTATTTACCCAAAAGAAAGGGAAACATATATCCTCACAAAAAATATATATGTGCATGTTCACAGAAGCTTTATTTGTAATATTCCAAGACTAGAAATAACCCAAATGTCCATAGGCTAATAAATAAATAAACAAACTGAAGTATATCCATACATTGGAATACTAATCAGCAATAAAAAAAAGTGAACTATTGGTACATCTAAAACATAGATAAATCTCAAAAACGTTATGGTAAGTCTGTAGTTTCCAATCAGGAATGATTTTGTCCCCCAGGGAACATTTGGCAATATCTGGAGACAATTTTGACTGTCACATCTGGGAAATGCCACTGGCATCTAGGACACAGAGGTCAGCAATGCTGCTCATCTTCCTACAAAACATAGAACAGCCCCCACAACAAAGAATTAACCAGCCCAAATGTCAATAGTGTCAAGGTTGAGAAACCCTGTGCTAAATGGAGAAAATCAAACATAAAATATTATACATTGCATGATCCCGTTTATAGTTCTAGAAAAGGCAAAACTATAATGACACAAAACAGATAAGTGGTCTACTGAAGCCAGAGATGATGAGAGGGCATCAAGTTAAAGGGTCATGAGGAAACTTTTTAGGGTGATGGAACCATTCTATATATTGATTGTAGTAGTTTTTACGCAATTGTATACAATTATCAAAATTCATCAGGTTGTGCATTTAAAATTGATTTTTTAAATATTGCATGCATATTAATCAATTATTAAATAAAAAGGTATCACAGTGGGGAAAAAAGCATTGAAGGAGAAGGTAAGGGAACTCCAAATACAATCTTTGCCAACCTCGCCTATATAATTGGCATAACAGATCTAACCTTAAACTGCATCGACACTTCCAAGTCACTGAACTATTATTCAGTAGAACGTCACATCAGTGGACCTTGGTGCATTAAAAAGAAAGAGTTAAATCAGTGTCCTGCTGAGTTCTACAAGGGATAGTGAATAATAAAGATGGCTTACATACTCTTCTAACTCTTTAATTCTTCAAAGACTATTTCCATTAATAGCAAACCTGATTCAAGGTTATTCCACCAAGTGAGAATTTGTGTGAGATTATTGGCCATGGTAGGCAGAGTATTACATATATTACTTTTATAAATTGTCATAAACTTTACTACAGAGTTTTCTTGATAAATAAATAACAGCTTTTCTAGAGATCCTGAGATGAACTTATTCCTTCGAAATTCTGGAAACATTGGAGCTCTCTTCATAACAGAGGCTTATATTTGCTCTGTCGCCACAAAAAGAACATATATTACACTTCCTTAACAAATGCTGCTTTGACTGTAAGAAGTAAAAAAAAAAGGTAGAATTACAGTGGATGAAGTTTCATCAACAAGAGGTGAGAGTTACTTTTTCCTTCTGGAGTTAAATCAAAACTTTCTTTCATTTTGAGTCTTGTCAAGACAGTTATATACGAAATAGCCCTTTACCTCTGTTACTCTGAAAAAAAAGTTGTTTCTCCCATCTGTCCCATTAAACCCTTACAAAAAAAAAATCATCTTAGAAGTAATAAAAATCATTACATTTAGTTCTGTGTAGAGTTCTTATGAAGACAGAGAAATAGAAATCCGGGTTGCCCCCAGAGTCCCTGGAGGCTATAGAGTTCTATGAGTCCTGGCAATCCTACTAGAGCTATAAAGACAAGGAAAAACAAGATGTGGAAAACTCTCTTCTAGTGTTTCAAACTCCGAAAAGCAAGCATTTTTAATGCTGACTTAGAAAATGTGTTAGATTTGCCACATTCATCAGAGTGAATGCCTGTCAGTGCTAACAACCCACCCTTGCATATCCCTCAGATGGCTTGCATGACTCCTAGGTCTCATTCCATGTTGGTGCTATTCTAAGGGTTTTTAATTTGGGGCTTCCAAATAATGACTCTGGGATGATATCACAGCTAGGATATCACGGCTATCAATAGGTAGACCAAATGGCCAGTCTAGTGTTACATAGCTAGCTCTTAGAAGTTGAATCATAGTCACATTTTAGTAGTAGTATGAGTCAGAATAAACTATTCTTATTTACAAATAAGAAAATACTATTATATCTTGGCCTTTATGCTAATTTTCTAGAAATTCACACAAATTAACCAAGAACTTTCCAGTATGACCTTCCCTCGGAGCAGGAGCTAGGAAAAATCAGACTGAGTTGAGTTGCCCCACCTTCCCCACCCTCTCCACCTCCATCTGTGCCTTTTTGTGTCCACGTGGTGTACAAGAGTTTGGTTGGAAGAAGCAGAAAAAGAACTTATAGCTAGGGTGTGGAAGGGGAAGGCCCTGGAATAGTAGAAAAAGAGAGTTTAGGGGAAAGAGAAATGCAATATTCTCAAAATATTACTACTCAGTAACTAGGTTATATATGAATGTATATTATGCACCAAATTGCCTAGTTACCTTAAAACTATCTTGCTATACGGAAAGTGTAGGGATTGCCTACGTCATCATATATAATATAGTTACTGAGCAAAAAAAATTCAAAAGTATTCTATATTCTTTTTGAATTACACTATTTTGATACCTTGAGTAGCTCCAACTACCCCAACCTTTCAACAGCCAAGAGTGAATGCAGCTCTGGAACATTCTCCTTTCATGTGATCTGAATGCATTATATACGCCAGATATGGAAAAGGAGTTAAGGACTTTGGAAAATTGAACAGTATCTTAGCTGTCTAGATGAGCTATTTTCTGTTTGTCATCCATGTCACACACTCTGCCCTTGAGCAATCATTCCCCTGAAACACCAAGAAACTCTATGTTGCTCTATTGCCTTGTCAATAGCCCAAACCCAAACATGATCCTCTCTCTCCCTTATTTTTTTTCTTTCCCCTTATAATTCTCATCATCACCTAGATCCTCTTCCTTCAGGCCCTTGCTTTCAAACAGCATCACCCACAAAATACAAGGAGCTAATCATAATGGGTACCTATGGGAAGATAGGCCAGGCGACCTAATGCATTTTAACGCTGTTCAAAAACTAGCTCCTCTTCCTACTCCAACACATCCCTTCCTTCCAGAATGATCCCAAGGCACAGTTTTCTTTTGTAAGTTACTCCAATTTATACCACCCAGTCTCAAACCTGCCAAAAAAATGTCAACTTCCTCAAGATATTTCTGTGAACACAGGCACATATTTATTGGCACAAAAAGCAAACTTCAGCTCCAGATGTGACTGTAGCACCGTGAGAGATCCCAATTCTGTCTCATTAATCTACAGATGGAGAAAGCACATTCTCTTCCTGCATAATCCTACAGTCCACTCTTCAAACTAAAATGAGGTTGTTGCATACAAATTCCCTGATAATATTTTTCAGTGAAAAACTGATACTCTTACATTCAATGTAACACACTCAGTGAAAGGACACTCAGTGGCACTCAGTGAAAGGACAACTCAGCTACTTGGAAAGAATGTGGTAAAGGCAAAAACTCAAAAACAAAAAGAAAAAGCATATTTGGGAATGAATTTTTTTTTTTTTTACAAGTAAGGGGATCACAACCCTCGGCACCGTGTGGTCTGCACCACGTTCAGCCAGTGACTGCAAGGGCCATCCCTATATAGGATCCGAACCCGCTGCCTCGACTCTCCCAGCGCTGCTCCCAGTGCCGCACTCTCCCGAGTGAGCCACAGGGCCGGCCCAAAAATGAAGTTTTTTGATAATGAGCTCATTAGCTGTCAATTGTCATCTGTGCTCATACCAGATTTGAGAGATTCGAAGATGAGATACAGAAATTGAGTTAATATTCATAACATGCATACTACTAGGGAGTTTGGGTTTTCGTTTTTTATGTCTTTTTAAGTGAATAATTATTGCAGTCAATTCATACATTTATCTGCACCACTTAGCACCTAATCATATACATTTCATATTGCTATTTAATTGTGTGATTTGTTCATTTTTGTGTGCTTGTATGTTTATGTTATATGGATAAGACTTTGTCTCTATGTAGCCCATAAATTCCTGGTGGGGGTGTTCAATAAATAATTACTGAGCTGACCTGAATTGAACTGGAGGGAAGAATAACACGGATAATCCCCAGCTCATCCCTATTCGGCATTTTGATGTATGCTTGTATTTCCATTTCAATAGAGATATGTCTGTTATATTAGGAATTTGCATAATTTCAGATAATGAAGTCACACTGGGAAGAGGTGATTTTGAAGAGAAATGTAAAGCAACCCAGTTTATACTCATGCTGAGGACTGAAGCAAGGCACCAAACCTAGACTTAGGGGCTTTTGACAATTACAGGCTGAAATGACTCACATCTTCCCAAGGGAAGGGAAGAATGAATCACAAGCCTGTTTAAAAAGACCTCCCCTGACCACGGAGCATGGATGTCCAGGGGCCAGAAAGCTAGTGGGCTGGAGGATGCACATACACCCTGAAAGCTCCCTTCTTTCTAGTTCCTCCTGAGCAGCATGCTGAATAAGGAAAAGGGAGTTAAGATAAATTATGATAATGTCAACAAAGGAACTGAAAAAAAAAAAAAAGAAAGAAAAAGAAAAACCAACATGGCTTTGTTCCCTGTACTAATCACTGAGTGGAGAATTTAAATATTTGCTTCTGATAAACCTTGATGCAATAACTGAGAGTTAACTCTTTCACTGACCACACACCCATCCATCACTTGCCACACACAGACAACTAAATCCTACCTGAAAATCTCCTTAAGGCACTGCTTTCAGCATGTCACTCTCCTACAAGGGCATTCATTTGCCTGTAGGATTAAGTCGAAACTAATCAACCTGGCATTCCAGGTCTTCCATTAACTGGTTCCACCCTACCTATTCATCCCAAACCTCCACTAATCTCCAACATGATCACTGGCCCCAATTCTGTCAAACTGGTCTTCTTACAATCACATACCACATTCCTGCCTCCATACCTTTACACATTCCTCTTCCCTATACCTAAAATGCTTTTTCCCCTTTCTCTCTACCATTCAAAACCCAAAATTTCATTCTTTTAAGGCTCTAGGTTCAATACTCATCTTCTCCATAAAGGCTGTCCACTCTAACCCCGTCCCACAGTGAACATTCCATAGTTGAAATGCCTACGGCCCACATACATATGTCTGCACCAAATGACTTCCACATGTACATTAATGTCAAGTATACGACTTGCACCAACATCATTTAACACAGTGCTCAAGATCCAATCATTTCTTTAAAAATACTTGTTCCAAAAACAACAAATATATGTATCTTAATATTAATTATCAATAAATAGAAGCCTGTATTGGTTTTAAGACAATTTAGAGTTAATTTGACATGGAAATGCAGGCACATTCGAACTTTCTGTTCTCTACATAGTTATATAGTTATTTTAAATGCCCAAATCCCTTAACAAGCTTTATTTTTCTACATTGAACTCATTTTCACTTTACTTTCTTTTTTAAAAGAATCTGCAAAATCATCCCTCAGTGCTTCCTCAACTCTCTCATCAGTCGTTGGACCACTTGTTAAAATGAACACAGGCGAAGCTGAGTCAAGAAAATCAAACTTGGGGCCGGCCTGTGGCTCACTCGGGAGAGTGTGGTGCTGATAACACCAAGGCCACGGGTTCGAATCCCTATATAGGGATGGCCGGTTACCTCACTGTGTGAGCATGGTGCTGACAACACCAAGTCAAAAGTTAAGATCCCCTTACCAGTCATCTTTAAAAAAAAAAAAGAAAGAAAGAAAGAAAATCAAACTTTGCAATTGTAGGAGCAGGTTCAGCAGGCTGGGTGAAAGCCATTGAGTTTGTTGCTGGGCAACCTTACTGTGGCTGTACTGCCCCCTTCCTGCACTGAAGCACCCCTGCAGGGCTCAGTGATGAAGGAAGAATCAAAGAGCAAACCACTGTGGAAACAAAGCAGCCGCTTTGCGCCTATGCTGCAGTGGAAGAGTGCCGATAAGGGGAGAACTGTGTGTATCTCCACGGAGATTCATGTGACATGTGTGGGCTGCATGTTCTACATCCAATGGATGCTGCCTAGAGGTCACAACATATAAAATCTTTCACTGAGGCTCACAAGAAGGACATGGAGCTCTCATTTGCCGAGCAGCATAGCAAGGACATTGTGTATGGGATCTGCACTGAGATGGTCTATGAGAAAACCAACCCCAGGGAGCACTGCTTTGGGATTCTCTCCAACTGCAACCACACCTACTGTCTCAAGTGTATTCACAGGTGGAGTAGTGCTAAGCAATTTGACAGCAAGATCATCTATTCCTGCCCAGAATGCAGGATCACATCTAACTTTGTCATTCCAAGTGAGTACTGGGTGGAGGACAGAGAAGCAGAAACTCATTCAGAAATACCAGGAGGCAATGAGCAACAACACCTGCAGGAATTTTGATGAAGAACTTGGGAGCTGCCCGTTTGGAGGGAATTGTTTGACAAGCATGCTACCCTGATGGCCATAGAGAGGAGCCACAGAGACAGAAAGTAGGACCACAAAGCCGATACCAGGCCCAACAAAGGAACCACTTCTGGGAGCTCACTGAGGAAAGAGAGAATAACAACCCCTTCGACAACCATGAAGAAGAGGTTGTCACCTTTGAGCTGGGTGAGATGTTGCTTAACGCTTTTGGCTGCAGAGGGGGACAACGAACTGACAGATTCCGAAACTGAGTGCGACTTGTTTCATGCTGAGCTGGAAGATTTTTATGACTTGGATCTATAGCAACTTTGCATGGAGTGTGAACTGCTCTGCTGAGCCTCAGACAGTAGCTGTACCCTGTGGTGGTGTGGCAGTGCCTTATGTTTCTCGTCTAGGCAGACCTATCAACTTCAGATTCTGTCATAATAACTTCTACCCAGGGCCTGTCCTCTCCATTGCTCACCTTTCCCCAAGGAGTGTGTTGTTCCCTCTGTTTAAAAAAATTGCAAAAAGAAATCTTAAAAGTTTTTTTAAAAAATGCTACCTCCTCTGTGAAGCATTCTCTAACTTTTCCAGGCAGCTGTAGACACTCTTTTCCTTTAGGCTCCCACACTTGTCCCTTGAATTCCACTCTAGCATTTATCACATTACTTTGAAACTATCTCATTATGTGCTTGTCCCTTAAGATTGAGTTCCTCAATGGCATGAACTGTGCCTTATTCAACTTTGTTTCCCAACCATAACAGTTTCTCCAAATATTTAATATTTTCTCAATGAATTAATAACAGGATTGCCATAAATAGAATGTTAAACAGGATCCTAATTTACTTCTACAAGTATCAAATGGTCACTTTATCTTAAACCATGAAGACTACCCAAACACAATCATATGCTTTATCAGGGTAAAAAACAGGGCTATTAACTGTGTAGGGAAACATCAAATTTTAAAAAGGTTGGCATTCTGTTACACTAAAAGTGGTTATTTTGAAAGAAATCCAGATTTTGTGAGTTCCTAAATATATTTCTCCTGCTTGACTTTTAAAGTTCTTCCAGATCCTCCTTTTCTTACCTTAACTTTCAGAGCTAAACAAAAGAGCCAGATGGAGAGCAGTGAATGTGAGATCAAATTCATTAATTTATTCATTGAACAAATATTTATCAACACTCTACCATGTACAAGACTACAATGGTGAGCAAAAGAGACATAGTCCTTGCCTATGTGAAACTTACCATTTATGGGGAGAGGGGATAATAAATTAGAAAGAGAGAGAAAGAGAAAGAGAGAGAGAGAGGATATCAGCTGGTGATAAGTGTATAAAGAAATAAAGACTCATCAGGATTAGAGGATAAAAAGTAATAGGGAAGAGATACAGCTATTTTATATAAAAAGATACCTTTGAAAAGATGATATGTGAGAAAAATGTAAAGGTAGAGAATAAGTAATGTCACTCTCAGTCGGAAGAGGAACAGGGTCAAAATCTCAGAAAAGAGGAAAAACTTGAACCTAGCAACAGCAAAGAAGCCAGAGTGACTTGAATTGAGTGGGCCGGGGGGAGCCTTGTAAAAGATGAAGTCAGAGAAGTAGCAGGGATCCAGATCATGTGGAATCTTGTAGGTCATAGTAAAGTCTTTGGACATTATTCTAGGTATGATAAAAAGTTATTTGAGAGTATTAAGCAGAGAAATTACATAATTTCACTTGTATCTTTCTATGATGTGTCTTAGCTCAGGCTGTCATAACAAAATACAATAGACTGAGTTTTTTAAACAACAGAAATTTATTTCTCACAGTTCTGGAGACTAGAACTCCAAGATCAAGGTGCGAGCACGGTCAGTGTTTGGTGAATGCTCTCTTCTTAGGTCGCAGTTACCTTCTCTCTCTGTCCTCACATAGCCTTTCCTCAGTGCATGCAGTAGACAGAAAGAGATGAAATAAGCTCTCTGGTGTCTCTTGTAAGAGCACTAATCCTATTACCAGAGGCCCACCCTCATAAACTCATCTAAACCTAATTACTTCCCAAAGGCCCCATCTCCAAATACCATCACATTGTGGGGTAGGCCTTTAAAATATGAATTTGGGGTGAGGGGACACAATTCAGTACATAACAGAAAGTTTGATCAGAATGTCGTGTGTAGAATAGGCTATCAGGTGAGAAGAGTGGAAATAGGAAAACTAGCCAGAAATTAATTGTAAAAATTCAGATGAGAGATGATAGTAGCTTGCACAAGGGTAGTAGTGTTGGAAGTGGTGAAAAGTGTTAATATTCTGGGCACGTTTTAAAGGTAGAGCCCACAGGAATTGCTAATACACTGTATGTATGTTATAAGAGGAAATAGTCAAGAATGACTCCAAAGATTCTGGCCTGAACAACTACAATGAGAAACTGGGGAAAAAGCAGTTTTGGGGTGGAAGGGAGTAGATTCAGGAGCTCAATGTTGAGCATGTTAGGTTTGAGCTGCCAAGTAAGCAGTGGAATATATCAGTCTGCAGCTTATGGAACAGGTCTATGATGGAGATGTAAATTTAGGAACCAATAGTATGTAGATAATATCTAAGGCCAAGGGATCTCCTATGGAACAAATGTAGATAAAGAAGAAGATAGGTATAAAGACAGAGTCCTGGAGCATTCTAACATTTATGGGATGGGAATAGAGAAGGAGAATCCAGAAAATAAGACTGAGAAGGAATAGCTAGTGGGGTATCAGGAAAAAGCAAACAAACAACAACAACAAAAACAGCAAACAAAAAACAGGATAACGTAGTTTACTGGAGGCCAGGTGAAGGAAGGGTATCAACTTGAAAGGAGTGATCATCTGTGCCAGTGCTGCTGAAAAGTCAAGTAAACGCTAAAAATTGACCATGGGATTTTAAAACATAAGCATAATGCCCTTTATTAACAGTTGTCCGTATGTGAATGAACTGAGCAGTAGCCACCTTCAGAGAGAATTTAAGTGAAAATAGGCTAAAAAAGTAGAGTAGATAAAATAGAGAATTTTATCCTGACAATAAGTTATGGAACATTAAACATTAACACTGCAAGTTTGTCTCAAAAGCCTTCTCTGGAGGTCTATAAAACATGATGGGGTAATGATTTATGGCTGCTGGGGGAGAATTATTCAAAGGTAATCCTGCAGGGAGCTGTATGCTAGATTGTCTACAGATCATTTTCAGCTTTCAGGAAGCTTTGCTATCCTTTGTGCAAACCAATGGTTTTTACAGAGCTGCCAATAAGACTCTAGTTCACTTTTATAGATTTATTTGTGCATGGAAATGTTCATGAAGTGTATCTCAGGTTAAAAAAAAACAGGGAGGTTTAGAGTTAGAAAGAAATAAGAGATTGGCAGTGGTGTTCAGAGAAAGAAGAGAATTAATGAAAATGCTGGGGAGTCTATTTCTGGTAATTGCTCATAATAAGAAGCTGCCAAGTGTGGAGTGACTACTTTTGACACCTACATGTATTTTTTTGGCCTAGCTATGATAATAGAGTTGACAAAATTTTTTATTGGAAACAAAAAAAATCTGTTATACTTGACTAAATATTAGTCAAATCCGTTGTTTGGGGTCAATGTAACATAGTTAGGGTTAGACACAAAACCAGATTCCTTTACTCATATATCAAGGACGAAAGAAACTTCAGGTCATAAAATCACAGAATGTATTTATAGTTGAGTGTCTTCTTACTGGGAAGTAAAGCAGCAGAGGAATTACTCAAATAAAACTTGTGTAAGTAAATGTCCATCATTTTCTAAAAATGTGAGTGCTATTTTTGCTGGCAAGATGAATTTCCCTTAAATGAAAATTTTCTGTGCTGATTGTATCTTCCCCCCAAGCATAAGTTTTTTCCACAAAAATTTTCTGTCACATCCATCTGCTTTTGTAAACAAAATAAAACCTTATTGAATTTTATTTAATGTGAGACATTCAGTTTTTATGTGTATCTCCTATGAAATCTTATGTTTGGCTAGATTATTTACCAAATAAGAAATGTAAGTGACTAACAAAGATGTGTTAAAAAAAAAAAAAGTTAAACATCACAACACATTTATTAGAATGACTAAGATACAAAAACTGACACCACCAAATGCTAGCAGGGATATGAAGCAACAAGGATTTGTATTCATTACTGGTGGGAATCCAAAAATGGTACAGCCATTTGGTAGTTTCTTACAAAACTAAACGTGGTTTTATCATATGATCCAGCAATATGTGTTCACCTCCGGGGGAGGTGAGGGGATATGTGGGAACTCTGTATTTTCCACTCAATTTTTCTGTAAACCTAAAACTGTTCTAAAAATAGTCTATTATTTTTAAAACCTCACAAACTTCTAAAACTGATTCAGTAAAAAATAGAAAATTTGAATAGATATATACCAAGAGATAAAATTATTAATTGAAAAATCTTTGCACAAAGAAAAGTTCAGGTTCAATAGCTTCACTGATGAATTCTACCAAATATTTAAAGAACTAACACCAATCCTTCACAAGTCCTTTCAAAAATAGAAGAGAACATTTCCCACCTCAATTTATAAGGCCCTAATATCAAAACTAGACAAAGTATGCCAAGAAAATAAAGTACTGAGCAGTATCTGTCATAAATGTATGCACAAACATCCTCAATAAAATTAGAGCAAAGCAAATGCAGCTACATGTAAATGGAGCTGTGTTTTTAACTTCAAATTCCAATTTTCACTGTTGCTATATAGAAATGCAATTGAGTACTATATATTAACCTTGTATCCTACAACCTTGCTATAATTCCTTATTAGTTCCAGGAGTTTTTGTTGATTCTTTTCTTTGGGATTTTCTACATGAACAATCATGTCATCTATGAACAAAAAACATTTTATTTATTTCTTCAGAATCTGTATACATTTTATTTCTTTTTCTTGTCTTGTTGGCATTAGCAAGGACTTCCAGTACAATATGGAATAAGTGATGAGAGGTGAAAACCCTGCTTTGTTTCTGATCTTAGAAGGAAAGCATCATTTCTGACCATTAAAAATGATGTTAGCTGTGGATTTTCTGTAGATGTTCTTTACCAAATTGAGAAAATTCCCCTCTATTCCTAATTTGCTGAGAATTTTTATCATGAATTGGTGTTGGATTTTAGCAAATGCTTTTCTACATCTATTTAGAAAATCATACTACTTTTCTTCTTTAGCCTGTTGATGTGATGGATTAGGATAATTGATTTTCAAATGTTGAACCAGCCTTGCATATCTGGGATAAATTCTATTTGGTCATGGTGTATAATTATTTTTGTACATCATTTGATCTGATATTCTAATAATTTGTTGAGTATTTTCACATTTATGTCCATGAGAGACATTGATATGTAGTTTTTCTTTCTTGTAATATCTGGTTTTGGCATTAGGGTAATGCTGGCCTAATAGAATGAGTTAGAAAACATTCCCTCTGCTTCTATGTTCTGGAAGAGATTTCTGCTTTTATTTGTATTATTTCTTTTCTTTTGCTTACTTAGATTTAATTTGCTCTTCTTTTTCCAGTTTCCTAAAAGGGAAGCTTAGATTACTGATTTTAAATCTTTCTTCTTTTCTCATATATGAATTCAATGCTACAAATTTCCTCCTAAGTAATGCTTTCACTACATCCCAGAAATTTGATAAGTTCTATTTTCATTTTCATTTTCATTTAGCTTAAAACATTTTTAAATTTCTCTTGAGACTTATTTGACCCATGTATTATGTAGAAGTATGTTGTTTAATCTTCAGGTTTGGAGTTTTCCAACTATCTTGCTTTTGTTGATTTCTTGATTAATTCTATTTTCCTCTAAGAGCATACTTTGTCTGATTTGTATTTTTTAAATTGTATTAAGTTGTGTTTTATTGCCCAAAATTTTGTTTTATCTTGGTGAAAGTTCTGTGTAAACTTGAGCACTGCATTCTGCTGCTGTTGAATGAAGTACTCCATAAATATCAATGACATCCAGTTGATTGATAGTGTTGTTCAATTCAATTACGTCCTTAACTGATTTTCTGCTTGCTGGATATGTCAATTACTGATAAAGGGATTTTGAAGTCTCCAACTATAATACTGGATTCATTTCTTTCTCCTTGAAGTTTTATTACTTTTTACCTCACACACTTAACACAGTTGTTAGGCACATACACATTCAGGATTGTTATGTCTTCTTGGAAAAATGACCCCATTGTTATTATTACCCACTGTATCCCTGATACTTTTCCTTGTTTTGAAGTCTGCTTTGCCTGAATATAATATATAATATTAATATAGCTAGTCCAGCTTTTTGTTTCTTTTTGTGTGTGTGCATGTGTGTGTGTGTGTGTGGCAGTTGGACTGTACAGGAATTCAAACCCTTGACCTTGGTGTTTTAAAACTGCACTCTAACCAACTGAATCCCTTTACTTTTTCTCTGAGTTTTTATCTTTAATTGGGGTTTCTTGTAGATAATACATAATTGGGCCTTTTTTTATATATCCACTAAGACAGTCTCTGTCTTTTAATTTGTGTATTAAAACCACTGACTTTTAAAATGATTATTAATATAGTTGAACTATTATCTACTGTATTTGTTGCTGTTTCTATTTGTTGACCTTGTTCTATTGTTTTTTTCTTTCTACTCTTTTTTTTTTGTCTTCCACTCTTTTTCTGCCTTCTCTGCTTTTTAAAATTTATTTAATGTTTAGATAGAAAATTATCTTCTCAACATGCAAGTGAAGGAAAACATCACAAATTGAATTTAAAGTCAATCGATAAGGAATAAATTTCACACAAAAAGATTAACACCCTTAATGCATAAAGAACACTTAAAAATCAATTAGAAAAATCTTAACAGAAATTTGTTTAAGGACATGAGCAGACAAGTCACACACCCAAAAGAAACACAAGTGACTAATAAATACATTCTAAGATGTTCATAGAAATGGAAATTAAAATGGAAAAATTACATTTTTCATTTCTCAAACTTAAAAAGTATGATAGTGTATAAAACTGGTGCTATGAGAGAAACAATGTCAAAATCTTCTAGTATAAGTATAAATTGGTAAAACTTTCTGAAGAACATATTTGATTCAGAAATAGAAGTCTTTAAAATGTTCATACTCTTTCAATTATCCTACTTTTTGAAACTATAAGCAAATAATCAAAAAATATATATTTTTTTTTAAGTGGAAGGCAGTTATATGAATTTTAAGAATTGGGAATAAACTGAATGTCCTACAATATGAGAATGGCTAAATAAATTATGGACCTCCATAAAGTTTAATGTAATGCAGTTATTAAAATCGTAATTTTGAAGAGTATTTAAGACAAATTTTCAAGATGTAATATTAAGCAAAAAATCAGGAAGAAAAACTGCACTAAAAATAACTAGGCATGTTTAAACTCCAGATATACCTCCAAAAAAATGACTGAAAAATATTTTTTAATAATTTTTTTTTTGCTGAAAGGCGAATTTATTTAATGTAAACACATACATTAATAAAAAAGAAAGATCTCAGATCATCAATCACCTTTGCACCTCAGGAAACTAGAAAATGAAGAGCAAACTAAGCCCAGACATGGCAAACGGAGTAAATAATAAAAATCAGAGCATAGATAAAAGAAACAGAAAAATAGAAAAGAAAGAGAAAATCAATGAAACCAAAAGTTGGCACTTCAACAAGATCCACAAAACTGACAAACCTTTACCTAGATTGACTAAAAAAAAAAAAAAAAAAAAAAAAAAGAGAGAGAAGACAAAAATTACTAAAATCAGAAATAAAGCAGGGCATTATTGCTACATTGTCATTATGTTTTTTTGTGGAGGTAAGATTTACTTTCATTTTCCTTCTCGTTTGCTTTTTTATTCTATCAGTGGATTTGGTTCTTTCTTGTGTATTCATGGTAGTGATCATTGCTTTTTGGATGCAGGACTTAAGAGGTCATTACAACCAGGTTTACAGACATCAAAAGGGTTATAAGAGAATACTATGAATAATTGTTGGTCAACAATTTAGATTGTATAGATTAAATGAATAAATTCCTAGAAACATGCCATCTACCAGGACTGAATTATGAAACAAAAGAGAGTTTGAACAGACTAGCTAGTAAGATGAGTGATTATTGTTGTTTGAATTCCTGTTGCAGCATTCCCTTGAAGATTTCTTGCAGGGCTGGTCGTGTGATGTTGAACTCCCACAGTTTTTGTCTGGAAAATACACTATTTTTCCCTCGTTTCTGAAGGATAGTCTTGCTGGGTACAGTATTCTTGGCTGGCAGTTTTTTTTCTTTTAGTATTTTGAATATATCATCCCATATTCTTCTGGCCTGTAGAGTTTCTGTTGAGAAGTTCGCTATTAGTCTGATAGGGGCTCCCTTATAAGTAACTTGACACTTCTCCCTTGCTTCTTTTAAGATTCTCTCTTTGTATTTGAGCTTTGCCAGTTTGACTATAAACATTTTAGGTTGAATCTGTTTGGGGATCTTTGAGCCTCCTGGATCTGAAGGTCCATGTCTCTCCCTATACCTGGGAAGTTTTCAGTTATTATTTCATTGAATAGGTTTTTCATGCCTTTTCCATTCTCCTCCCCTTCTGGAATACCCATGATTCAAATGTTTGTGCACTTAAGGTTGTCTGCTAGCTGTCTTAGATTTCTTCAGTTTTTAAAATTCTTTTTTCCTTTTTTTTTTTTTCTCTGTTTGCCTGGGTTATTTTGAAAAGACTGTCTTCAAGATCAGAAATTCTTTTTTCTGCTTGTTTTAGCATGCTGCTTAAGCTCTTGGTTGTGTTTTTTATTTCATTGAGTGAATCTTTCAGTTCCATGTGTTCTGCTACTTTCTTTTCTTAGGGTATTAATCTCTTATAAATTTCCTCCTTCATATCCTGGATTTTTCTTCTCAATTCATTATGTTATCTAACTGAGTCTTCTCTTATCTCAGTGAGTTTCCTTAAGATTGTTGTTCAGAATTCCTTTTTAGTCATTTCAAGGGTTTCCTGCTCTATAGGGTCTGGTATTTGAGAATTACTGTATTCTTTTGGAGGTGTCGTATTTTCTTGGATTTTTGTATTTCTAGTATCTCTATGCTGATGCCTGGACATCTGGTAGATCAGTTGCTCCTTCTGTTACTCTGGAGTGGGCTCTGAGAGAGACATTCTCTTCTGTTTCCAGTCTCTGCTAGTGACACTACTTGTGTCAACACAGTCAAGTGTCTGGGAGGTTGCCTGCACAGTGTCTGTGACTACTGCTGTGGTGTCAATCTGCTTTTGCAGCAGCCATGGCTGTGGCTGTGGCAGTGGTGGGCCACCCACACAGAAATGGTGTTTTTATCATGCTCCTTGCCTGCTTCCAGGCAGAGGCTGCTGCCCTTAGCTCCTGCCTAGGCCCCCCAGGCCTGCTCTGCCATAACTTTTTCTAGTTTTATTTGAGCATTTTATATGGTTCCATTTTTTTTCTGTCTTAGCATATTGATTGTACATTGTAATGGTAAATTTTATGTATCAATTTGACTGAGGTTCCCAGATTAAACATTATTTCTGGGTGTGTCTCTAGATGAGATGAACATTCTAATCGGTGAACTCAGTAAATTAGATTGTTGTACCCAATGTGAGTAAGCATCATCCAATCCACTGAGGGCCTGAATAGAACAAGAAGGAGGAAAAAGGAGGAATTTCTTGTTTAGCTTCCTGCCTGCCTGCATGAGCTTGAACATTGGCTTTCTCTTGGTCTTGAACTAGGGTTTTTACTATTGGCTCCCCTGGTTCTCAGACCTTTGGGCTTGGACTAGAATTACACGACCAGCTTTTCTGAGTCTCCAGCTTGCAGACAGCAGACCATGAACCTTCAACCTCCATTATCATGTGAGCTTGTTTTTCCTATTCATTCTTTTCTGTGGAGAATTATAATATGTACTTCTTAAAAAAGAAAAAAAACTTTTTTTTAATGGTTGCCCTTGAGTTTGCAATATACATTTGCAACAAATCCAAGTCCACTATCAGATAACACTATACCACTTTATGGATGTGAGAGCACCTTATAAATGAACATTCCCAATTTCTGCTTCCTGTCCTTTATAACATTGCTGAAATTCATTTTACTTATTTATAAGCTCTAAACACCTAATACATTGTTGCTACTGTTATTTTGAATAAATTTGGCCTGTTACACCAATTAAGAATAAAAAATAGAAATATTTTAACGTTCATTTATTCCTTCTTCAATGCTCTTCCTTTCTTTGTGTTGATCCTTGTTTTCAACCTATATCATTTTACTTGTTTCTGAAGAACTTCTTTTAATATTTTTTTGTAAAGCAGATCTACTGGTGACGAATTCCCTCAATTCTTGTTTGTCAGATAAAGTCTTTATTTCTCCTTCGCTTTTGAAAGATAGTTTTTCTCAATATAGAATTCTGGGTTGTTGTTTCTTTTTTATTTCAACACTTTTAAGTATTTCACTTCACTCTCTTCTTGTTTGCATGGTTTCCAATGAGAAGTTTAATGTAATTCTTGCTCCTCTATAGGTAAGATGTTCCTTTTTCTATGGCTTCCTTTAAATTTTTACCTTTGTCTTTGATTCTCTGCAATTTAAATATAATATGCCTAGATACAGTTTTTTTGTTATTTATCCTGCTTGGTGTTAACTGAGTTTCCTGGATCTGTGTGTTACAGGGCACATTCAGCTATGGCTGAGGCTCCCCAAAATTTGATACCAAACTCACAGGTCCAGCTACCTTCCCACAGACAAAAAAAAAAAACAAACAAATTCATATGTTGGTGAAAATGGAAGTCAGCTTTTATTCAGGAATACCAGTGACCTGAGGAGAGATGTCAGACTAACCCCTCTCCCCAGTAAATCTGAAGGAGAATGGCCAGGCTTAAAGCCATCTCAAAGACTCAGGTTTACTGAGGGGGTTTTATGAAGGGCTATGAGGGAATGGAATGTGGGAAGTGAAAAGCAGGAGGGAGGTGCACGTGAGCAGGAAGGACTTCGTGCATGGTCTCAGGTGCAAAGTCTCACCAAGGCTCAGTCTGTTTCTGCTCCTGTCTTTATCTCAGGGTATGGATAGTATGGGTAAGTCTGCAGCTTCAGGCTGGCTGGAAAACAACTTTACATTCATGTAAATAATGTTGTCTTGCTTCATAACCAAGTTTCAAAATATCAAATAACCATAGGAAAAGAGGGAGCTCAACAAAATGTATGCCCAGGAAAAAAAAAAAAAAAAAAACTGTGTCTTTTGAAAATCTTTTAGAGCCTGTATGGTTTTAGGTCCCAACATGGCTTCCATCCTGCTCACTCCAACATGTGGTTTGGTGTCTATAATTAAATTAGGAAATCTCAGTTATTATTGCTTCAAATACTTCTTTGGTTCCTTTATCTCCTTCTTCTTCTAATATCTCATTGCACTTATGCTACACCTTTTATACTTGTCCCATAGTAATTGGATATTCTGTTCTTCTGTTCCACCTTTTTTATTCTTTTTCTTTCTCTTTGCATTTCAGTTTTGTAAGTTTCTATTGACATTTCTTCAAGCTCACCAATATTTTTCTTGGCCATGCCCAGGCTATTGATGAGACCATTAAAGGCATTCTTCACTTCAGTTATGGTATTTTTTATTTCTAGCATTTCCCTTTATTTCTTAGAAGTTTTATCTCTCTGCTTGAATCCGTTCTCACATGTTGTCTACTTTTTCCATTAGAGCCCTTAACATATTCATAGTTGTTTCATTTTATTTTTATTGAATCGTAATTGATTGTACATATTTTGGGGATTCAATGTTGACATATGTTGATCAAATCAATATTACTAGTATGTATATTGTTAAAAATTGTATTTATTCTTTATGCCCCTTGTCGAATCTCTCCTTATCCCTCTCCCCCTCCCCCCTCCCACCACTGATAACTCTAGATTTCTTCTCTCCCTCTGAAAGAGTAATGGTTACTCTGTTGATTTGTTGCCTAGATGATCTGTGCAATGCTGAGAGGTGTGTTCAGGTCCCCCGGTATTATCATAGAGCAGATGCTTCTTCTGTCACTCTGGAATGGGCTTTGTGGAGAGAGACATCCTCTTCTTTTCTTTGGTCTCTGCTGGTGACTCTTCTTGTGTCGATGCACTCTAGTGGCTGGTGGACCATCTGTGTGGTGGTTGTGATATCTAGCCACTTTCACAGCAGCCATGGTTACTGTGATAGCTGTCGTGGGCCACCCACATGGATATGATGTTTTGGGCATGCTCCTTGGTGCTGGTGGCATGCCTGGTTGTCAGTGGGGTATCCAGTCCCCGGCTCGATGCCCCGGGCCCCCAGGCGGGCCCTGAGATGCTCACTGTGTTCATAGTTGTTTTATATTCCTGATATGATAACTCCACATCTCTACCATATCTAAGTCTGGTTATAATGCTAGCTCTATTTCATCAAATTGTATTTTTTGTGTTTTAGCATGACTTGTAATTTTTTACTGAATGCTGGACATGATGTACTGGGTAAAAGGAACCAAGGTAAATAGGCCTTTAGTGTGATGTTTATATTTATCTGGTTAGAAGCTAGGCTGCGTTTCCTGTTTGCCGTATCTGTATATGTCAGAGACTGAAATTTCCTCTGATGCCCTTATTTTTGTCTCCCCATTGTCTTTGGATTTCCAGAGACTTCTTAAATGTCTGAAATGTGTGGTTCTTCCCATTATATTCTCCTGTTATTATGCAGGAGCTCTATTGATACAGTGGTATGGTGTGGGCAAAGGGGAAGACTTCTACAGTTTTATGACTAGGTCTCCGTCTTTTAGTAAACCTGTACCCCTGGGCTTGACCTTTACAATTGCTTCTCAGTTTTTATTCCCTTACATGAAACATGAGGCTAGAGGAGACAAGGATTGGTATTTTCCTTCCTCAAGACAAAAGGCTAGACAGAGGGAGCTGAAGTTGGTTATTCCCCTTTCCCCAAGTTGATTACATTCTGGTAAAACCCTAGTATGTTAAGCTCTGTAATTAGTTTCCCTTGAGGGCAGGTCTTGTTAGGAAGAACAGAATAATCTGGGCATATTTCAGCATGGTTACTTTTCCTGTCCCCCTGCTAGAACTACAACAGGATTTTTATCCAATCTTCATTGTGAGAACCTGGAAAGGTTTCTGTAGGTAAAACTCACAAAATGTGAGGGCACCCCCACAAGACTGGAACCCCTATTGAGTTTTTAACTCTCAAATTTGTCTTGTCCAAACTCAGCCTCTAGCAATTCACCAATTACCGTTGTTGTTGTTTTTTTTTTTTTTTTTTTTTTTTTTCTACCCAGGTACCTCTTCCAGTGGAGATTTCTGCCCCTCGGCTTCTACTCCAATAAGCCATGATTCTCTATGTCCATCTGTCTGTCTTTCCAATTTATAGGGTGGGGGCAACAGTTTGGCCTATGATCTCAATTCATTGAAGAATCTAAGAAGAGTGGTTGATTTGCAGTTTCTTCAGCTTTCGACTTATTGTGAAATGAGAGTGATGACTTCCAAACTTTTAACTGGACCAGAAACCAAAAGGAGCAGTTTTTATTTTTTAGAAACTTCTACATTTTTTCCTGGATATCTACTCTGATGGCATAAAATTGTACACAGTATTCTATTATAATCCTTTTTATTGCTGTAAGGTCAATAGTAATGCCCCCTCTTTCGTTTTGATTTTTTAAAATAAATTTTATTTAAGATATATGACAATATTATAAGATACATATATATAGTAAAATAATTACTATAGTGAAACAAATTAACATATCCATCATCTCACAGTTACCTTTTTTGATTCTTCTCTCAATAACTTTTTTTTATTCTAACTTCTCAACATACATTGTAGTTGATTTTCGTGACCCTTTACCCATTCCTCTTTCCCCTCCTCCCTCTCTCCCATCAACATCATATCTGTTCACTTGTCTTAACAAGTTCAAAGAACTGTTGTGATTGTTGTGTCTTCTTCCCCCCTACCCTTTGTTTGTGTGTTTGTTTGTTTGTTTATTTTTAGATCCTTAGTGCCTGACTTATTTCATTTAATATAATTCTCTCTAAGTCCATCCATGTTGTTGTGAATGGCAGTATTTCATTCTTTTTTATAGCAGAGTAGTATTCCATTGTGTAGATGTACCACAGTTTCCTTATCCACTCATCTGATGATGGACATTTGGGCTGGTTCCAACTCGGTTATTGTAAATAGTGCTGCAATAAACATGGGAGTATACTTTCAGGGATCATTTCTATAGTTCGTTTCAATAACTTTTATTTGATTAGTCTAGATAGGAGTTTGTCAATTTTGCTCATCTTTTTGAAGAACAAACTTCTGGTTTCCTTGATTATCTCTATTGTTTTTCTACTTACTATTTCATTAATTTTTTCCCTAATCTTTATTGTTTTTTCATTTTGCTTTCTTTGGGTTTACTCTGCTCTCATTTTTCCAGTGTTGTAGATGAAAGGTACAGTTATTGATTAGAAATCCTTTTTGTATGGGTGTTTACAGTTATAAATTTCCCTATAAGCATAGCCTCACCTACAACCCATAAGTCTTTTTTTCTTTTTTTTATTAAATCACAATTGATTATACATATTTTGGGGGTTCAGTGTTAACATATGTTGATCAAATCAATATTATTAGCATATATATTATTACAAATCATACTTATTCTTTATGCCCCTTCTCCAATCTCTCCCCATCCCCCTCTCCCTCCCACCACTGATAACCCTAGATTTCTTCCCTCCTTCTGAAAGAGTAATGGTTACTCTGTTGATTTGTTGCCTAGATGATCTGTCCAACGCTGAGAGAGGTGCGTTCAGGACCCCCACTACAATAAATAGAACAGGTGCTTCTTCTGTCACTCTGGAATGGGCTTTGTGGAGAGAAACATCCTCTTCTTTGATCTCCACTGGTGACTCTCCTTGTGACAATGCACTCGAGTGGCTGGTGGGCCATCTGCATGGTGGTTGTGATGTCTAGCCACTTTTGCCACAGCTGTGGTAATTGTGGTGGCTGTAGTGGGCCACCCACATGGAAGTGGTGTTTTTGGCATGCTCCTTGCCTGGTTGCAGGAGGAGGGGTTGGTCCCCAACTCAATGATTCAGGATCCTAGGTGGACCTCATGGCAGTAACAGCATGCCTGGATGTGGGAGGAGGGGTCAGTCCCTGGCTCAATACCTCAGAACCCTGGGTGGGCCCTATGGCAGCAGTGAAATGTCTGGTTGAGAGAGGAGGGGCTGATCCCCAGATCCATCTGTTTTTACATTCTAGTTGTTGTTGCAGATCAGCTGGGTGGGAGAGGGAGGGGGAAGGGGGAAGGAAACAGGATAGGAGAAGAAGGAAGGGACATGGCTGATGCCCATGGCAGCCCCCTCTTTCCTGCAGGGTAGACCAGGGGGCTTCCAATGGTGGCTTGGTCATTGCTGGGCTGAATGCAGATGTCAGGGAGGTGCGGCTGAAGCCCTCAGCCCTCCACTGCCCTGGCTTGGGAGACCAAGGGACTTTCAGTGATGGTTCAGTGATTGTCACTAGGCTGATTGCAGATGTCGTGGGGCTGTGGCCAACGCCCTTGGCCCCCACTGCCCAGCTAGCGAGCCTGGGGCACTGCCTGCAACAGTTTGGTGGTTGTCACTGGGCTGGATGTGGGTGTTGGGGGGGGGCCTGGCTGAGGCCCCTAACCCTCCCACCTCCCTGGCTAGGGGTCTCAGGGGGCTTCCGGTCCTTCTAGGTTTTATAGGTGTTCTTTGGTGAAGTGAGATCTTTACTAGTTAATATCAAACTTTGTCTCTGGTTTGTGGGTATTTTGTTTTTCTCTTTCAGTTCTATGTTGAATTATTTGCTCTTTCCACCACTTAAACTCTGCACTAGAACTAATTTGTTGTCCTTTGCTTACTTCTAAAATGGGGAACTTCCTGTGGGGACTGGCACTTGAGCCCTGGTTGAGCTAAATTACTGCTTTGCTGCTGATCCCCTAGGGTAGGTTTTAATCATTGACCTTGTAAGCACTTCCAGTTCTTTTGAGATCTGGTGCACCTGGGTTGTGTGGAAACTCTAGTCTGGGCCTGAGTCTTTTCAGCAAACTGCACCCCTGCAGTTCTATATTCCTGACCAGTCTCCACTGAGTGGGCTTGTGCTGATTGGGGGGCAGATCAGCTGTCTCTGCTGTGCCCCAAAGTTCCCCAGGTGGGCCCATCTCCCCACCACTTGCACTCCAAACACTTCCCATGGGATGTGCCATGTGCCCGTCCCTTGGAATGACTCGCTGGTCCCTGAGTGGCTCCTTTTTTTCTGTTGCTGTGGATTGTTGCTCCTGTGTGGGTCCATGGGAACCCTGTTAGTGGTCCTGCTGGTCTGAGGGCCACCAAGGCCCTCCTCTACCCTGCCACCTCCAAGCAACTTTATAAGAAGGGCATAGCTGCGTCTTTTGCCATCTCCTTTTCCATGTACTCACCTGCTCTGGCCTTAAAGCTGTCAGGATTTGAAATGGTTGGAGCAGTCCTTTCTTTCTCTCATCATGG
Source organism: Galeopterus variegatus (assembly GCF_000696425.1). Taxonomy (NCBI): domain Eukaryota; kingdom Metazoa; phylum Chordata; class Mammalia; order Dermoptera; family Cynocephalidae; genus Galeopterus; species Galeopterus variegatus. Next base: position 22,959 of record NW_007727432.1, read on the forward strand.
TTTCTCCTCCATTCATGCACTCCATAGGTCTCTCCTCCTCTTCCCCTGAGCTCTAATGGCCCCAACTTGGCTGAAATTGCTTTTTAATAGTTTTAAATTTGTTGATTTGTGGGCAAGAGTGACGCTGGCAACCGTCTATTCTGCCATCTTGACCAGAAGCTCCCATAAGTTTTTGTATGTTGTGTTTTTATTTTCATTCCTCTCAAAGGATTTTCTAATTACCTTTGTGATTTTTTTCTTTGACCCATTGGTTATTTAGGACTGTGTTTTCTAATTCCCACATATTTGTGAAGTTCAAAATTTTATTTCTCATTTATTTCTAATATTATTCCATTGCAAACAGCAAAAATACTTAGGTTGTATTGTTTTAATCCTTTTAATTTATTGATTCTTGTTTTGTGGCAGGGCATATGGATTATCCTCGAAATCTTCCACATGGACTGGAAAAGAATGTGTATTCTGCTCTTCAGAATATTGTATAGACACCTGTTAGGTCTGGTTGATTTATAATGTTGTTCTTATCTACTATTTCCTTCTTGATCTTCTGCCTATATGTTCTATCCATTGTGGAAAGTGAAATATTGAAGTCTACAACCATTATTAATGAATTGCCTACTTCTCCCTTCAATTTTTTCAGTATTTGTTTCATAAATTTTAGGACTATCTTGCTAAGTAAAAATATGTGCCTTAGTCTGCTAGGGCTGCCATAACAAGATGGGGGGACTTAAACAACAGAAATTAATTATCTCATAATTGTGAAGGCTGGAAGTCCAAGATCAAGGTACCAGCAAGGTTTCTTTCTCCCGAGGCCTCTCTCCTTGGCTTGTAGATAGCTGCTTTCTCACCATGTCCTCACATGGCCTTTCTCTGTGCATGCACATCACTAGTGTCTCTCCCTCTTCTACTAAGGACACCAGTCACACCTTGGATTAGGGCCCTGACCTATGACTCATTTTCTATTTCTTCTTGAGACATTTTGCATGTTATATTTTTATAGGAATCTTCTCATATCATGTGAGTTACCAAATGTACTGGCATAAAATTGTTCATTATATTCTTTTGTAATATTTTTAATAACAGCTACATTTTTTGTTATATATCATTTTGCATCCTAATATTGTGCATCTGTACCATATCTCTTACATTTTTGTTCCTTACTTAGTTTTGCCAGTGATTTATCAATTTTATCTTTCTTCCTAAAGAACTAATTCTTGGCTATGTTGGTCCTCTCTATTATATGTTTGTTTTGTATTTCACCAATCTCTTTTTGTTCTTTCCTTACTTATCCTTTCTTTGTATTTATTTTTCTATTCTTTTTCTAAATTCTTGAGATGTATGCATATGTCATTAATTTCCAGCCTTTCTTCCTTTTAATATAAGCACTTAAGATAATTAATTTCCCTCTAATTACCTCCTTAGTTGGATCCAAGTTTTGTTATATTACATTTTTGTTGTTTTTATTTCCAAGTATTTTATTGTTTCCATTATTTCTCCTTTGAAGTGATAATTATTAAAAGGTGTATCTTGATTTCCAAGCATATGGTGTCTTTGTTGTTACCTGTTGATATCTAACTTAATCACATTGTGGTCAGAGACTATTGCCTTTATGATACCAATCCTTTGAAATTCTAAAGTTCATCAGTGTATTTATCCTCCAACTGAATAACGTGGAACAGTTTAAGCCTGATCCAATCTGATTAAACCTCCTCTTGATTTATATGCTATTATTCAGTATTTAGTTTTATCTTTTCTTGGTCCACAAAACGTCATTATTATTATTGTTTGAATATTCTCTATTTATGTTTACCCGTGTACTTATCATTTCATTTCTTTATTATACTTTCTTGCTTTTCAAACCTTTCATCTTGAATCACTTTGCTCCACTTATAAAATACTTTCGTTGGGTGGAAAGCTCTAGTTTGCCAGTTATTTTCAGATCTCTTTGCTTTATGTGTTCTATAGTTTCAAGATAATGTTTCTAGGTGTTGATTTCTTTTTTAAAAAATCTTCCTTGGGATTAACTAGGCTTCTGGAATATATGTACTGGTGTCTTAATAGAGTCTTAGTCAGTTTGGACTGCTAGAACAAAGTACCATAGACTGGGTGGGTTATTAACAATATAAATGTATTTCTCACAGTTCTGGAAGCTGGAAGTCCAAGATCAGGGTGCCAGCATGGTCATTTCTGGTGAGGGCCTTCTTGTGGGTTGCAGACTCCTGATTTCTCATTGTATCCTCACATGACAGAAAGAGGATGAGAGACCTCTCTAGGGTCTCTTACATAAGGTTATTAATACCATTCATTAAGGCTCCATCCTTGTGACCTAAATTATCTCCCAAAGTCCTAACTTCCTAATATATTGAGGGTTAGGATTTTAGTGTATGAATTTGAGGGGACACAAACATTCAGTTCATAACAGTTTTACAGAAAGTTCAGCCATTATATCTCCAAGTATTTTCTCTGTTCCACTCTCTTCACTTTTTGTATCTCTCTCTCTGTTAAATCTTCTCAGTCTGTCCTACAAGTCTATTAACCCCTCCTTCATATTTCCCATCTCTTCATCTCTTTGGGCTGTATTCTACATATCTTCTTTAGTTCTAAATTATAACCCACTAAATTTCTATTTAATTGTGTGTAGTCCACTGTTAAACCCATCCACTAAGTTTTAAATTTCAGTTATAATATATCCCATTTCTACAAATTCTTTGTTTATTTTCACATCCACTTGTTCTCTTTTTATTGTATAATTTATTCTTTATAACTACCCTTTTAAACTCAGTTAAGTAGCTTTTTAAAATTATTTTTATTTATACATATTTATGGGGTACTAAGCTGACTATCAGTATTTGTATAGAGTATGTGATGAACAAATCAATATGATTAGCATGTTCATCATTACAAATCATAAGTACTTTTTGTGTCCCTTCCCCAAGTATTTCCTATCCCCCTTCCCCTTTACCACCTCTAGTAACTATAGGTCTGAAAGTTCAACATTTTATTATCGTCTTTCTTTCTTTGTTTCTTAGCTCCCACTTATGTGTGAGGACATGTGGTATTTCTCTTTCTGCACCTGGCTTATTTCACTTAACATAGTTTTCTTCAAACTCATCCATCTTGCTGTGAATGGCAGAATTTCATTCTTCTTTACGGTTGAGTAGTAATCCATTCACTTGATCTTTACTCATATTTTTAATTATTGTTTTATATGTTGAAATAAAGAAAACATGCTTAACTTATACTTTGAGTCTAGTAGTTCCAAAGTTTTTGTGGATCTTATTTGGTTGTCTGTTGTTCCTACTAGCTCTCACTCATGGCGACTTTTTTCTTCATATGTTTAATGATTTTTTGTTTCTCATTTTCTTTTGATCATTATCAGTGAGAATTATCTCGGGTTTAGAATAAAGGTGAGTTCCCTCAAGAAAGTATTTGAGATTGGTTCTATCAGGCATAAGGAGAAACCAACAGTCTGGGTTTGCTTTATTTTTTTTCTTTCATTTTTAATATTTTTGTTGTTGTTGTTGGGGGAGGCTTGCTTTAAACTCAGCTTTAGGTTTTCCAGGTCACCCAGGCAGTTTGTACTTGGGCTGTAAACCCATGTGAGGACTAGCTTGCTATATAAAAACCTCAAGAAAAGATTGCCTCACACTCCTACTCAGTGCCAAGGTTCAGGCAGGTACGACAGTGTTCCTTGAAGTCTCTTGAATGAGCAACAGATTTACTTCTAGTTAACTCTCAAACTGTGGTGTGGCTATTTGAGGCCCAAGTTTATTGAAGGGTCTCCTGTTAGACTCTTCACCTTAGGTGGGCCATGAACTTTGTGGTCTATCCCTTGAACTCCACAAGGCTGTGAATCAAGTTTGTTTGGCTCAGAAAATGCTTTTAAATTAAAAGTTGGCTTCAGAGAACTGCGTCACCCTTTGGGTCTCTGCCTTCATTTGGTCACTGGATAATAATTTCATATCAGTGTATTCAAGAAGATATATAAAGTATTTTTATTTAGCTTATTTTGTTTTTCATGGGAGGGTCTGTCTGGGCACCTGGTCTGTTGGTTTACTAGAAACAAAAGTGATAGCAATTTTTTTCCCTTGTAGTAACATTCAATTCTAGTGCAAATACAATGAAACAGATACTCTCATATATTATATTGGTGGTGGGTAGATAGATAGGTATAATCTTTCAGGATAATAAAGTATACAAAAAGCCTTATAAATATTCATATGCTGGAGTCCAATAATTGAAAATATATGTTTAGGTGAGCCCAGCAGACCCATGCAGCAGAGGCGACCCCCCACACACACACTCTTTGGACCTGGAGAGGAGTGCCACATGAGCCCAGCATAACCATGCACTGCTGGGAGCTCATTCTATGACCACAGATTCTGGAACAGGACCGAGGTGGTTTAACATCACCACCACCACACCTACTGTCAAGCAAAGACAATTCACCGTCACAGTAGCATACAGGGCCACTCATAGCCAACCTCAGTGTAATAGAAGCAAACCCTCTACCAAATAACCAAACATCAACGAAAAAATACTAGAACTACAAATAAACTAGAAGAAATGACACCACTGAAAGAATACAGTAATGCTCCAAAATCAGACTCCATGGAACAGGGTATCCTTGATATGTCTGAAAAAGAATTCTGAGCAATGATCTTAAGAAAACTTGAAGAAATAAAGGAAGACTCAATTAGAGAACACAATGAAACAAGAAAAAAATATCCAGAATATGAAGGAGGAAATCTACAAAGAGATTAATACCTTTAAAAAGAGTATAGCAGAACTTCTAGAAATGAAAGATTCACTCAATGAAATAAAAAACACAACTGTGAGCTTAAACAGCATGTTAGAACAAGCAGAAGAAAGAATTTCAGATCTCGAAGATGGTCTTTTTGAAATAACACAGACAGACAAAAAAAAAGGAAAAAAGAATTTAAAATAATGAGGAAAATCTAAGAGAGATAGCAGACAACCTCAAGTGCTCTAACATCCAAATCATGGGTATTCCTGAAGAGAAGGAGAAAGGAAAAGGTATTGAAAATCTCCTCAAGGAAATAGGAACAGAAAACGTCCCAGGTGTAGGGAGAGATACAGACCTTCAGATCCAGGAACCTCAAAGGTCCCCAAACAGATTCAATCCAAAAAGATCCTCCCCCAAGACACATTAGAGTTAAATTTGCAAAGCTCAAAGACAACGAGAGAATTCTACAAGCACCAAGAGAAAAGCATCAGGTCACTTATAGGGGAACCCCCATCAATTAAATAGCAGACTTCTAAATGGAAACCCCACAGGCCAGAAGAAAGTAGAATGATATATTCAAAATACTAAAAGATAAAAATTGCCAGCCAAGAATTCTTTACCCAGCAAGGCTCTCCTTCAGAAATGAGGGAGAAATAGTGTATTTCCCAGACAAAGAAAAGTTGTGGGAGTTCACTGCCACATGACCAGCCCTGCAAGAAATTCTCAAGGGAGTCATTCATATGGAATCTGAATAACAGTGACCACTATCACAAATACACAAAAAAGAGCAAAACCCACCATTAAAACAAAAATGCCAGCAAGAAAGAGAAAAAAGCTAAATCATCCCACCTTAAATTTCCAACTAACATTGAAGAAGAGAAATAAAAGGGGAAATAATGATCAAAAGATTATTTAAACCATCTAAACAAGAAGCAACTAAATGACAGGAATTAAGCAACACTTGTCAATAACCACTCTAAATGTGAATGGACTGAACTCCCCATTCAAAAGACACAGACTAACTGACCAGATTAAAAGGTTAGACCCAAGTATATGCTGTCTTCAAGAAACCCACCTCACCAGTAAAGACACTCATAGACTAAAAGTGGAGGGATGGAAAAAGATATATCACGCAAATGGAAACCAAAAATGAGCGGGAGTAGCTATTCTTATATCAGACAAAATAGACTTTAAACCAAAAAACATTTAAAAAGACAAAAAAGGCCATTATATAATGATAAAGGGACCTGTGCAGCTAGAAGACATAACAATCATAAACATGTATGCACCCAATACTGGAGCACCCAGATATATTAAACCTAAATAAAGACGTAGGTCCTCACGTATTAATAGTGGGTGATCTGAACACGCCTCTCTCAGTATGGGACAGATCTTCCAGGCCACAAATCAACAAAGAAACACAGGATTTAATCTGCACCTTAGACCTACTGGGCCTGGCAGGTATATACAGAACATTTCACCCAACAACTAAAGAATATATATTCTTCTCATCAGCTCATGGAACATTCTCCAGGATAGAGCACATATTAGGTCACAAATCTAGTCTCAGCAAATTTAAAAATATTGAAATCATTCCAAGTATCTTTTCAGACCACAATGGGTGAAAATTGGAAATAAATAATAAGCAAAACTCTGAAAACTATACAAATACACGGAAACTAAATAATAGGCTCCTGAATGACCTATGGGTCCAAGAAGAAATTAAACAGGAAATCAAAAATTTTCTAGAAACTAATGAAAATAAAGATAACATCATACTAAAACCTGTGGGATACTGCAAAAGCAGTACTAAGAGGCAAATTTATTGCAGTAAATGCTTACATCAAAAGAATGGAAAGACTTCAAATAAGTGACCTAACACTATACCTCAAAGAAATTGAAAAGCAACAACAATTCAAACGTAAAGGTAGTAGACAGAAATAAATATTTAAGATCAGAGCAGAACTAAATGAAATAGAGACCCAAAAAACAACAGGAAAGACCAACAAAACAAAAAGTTGGTTTTTTGAAAAGATAAATAAAATAGACAAACTATTAGCTAGGTCAATAAAAAAAAAAAAGGAGAAGACCCAAATAACAAAAATCAGAAATGAAAATGGAGACATTACAACCAATACTGCAGAAATCCAAAGAATCTTTAGAGACTATTATAAACAACTGTATGACAACAAATATGAAAATCTGAAAGATATAGATAAGTTTCTAGACACATACGAACTACCCAGATTGAACCAATAAGAGATAGAAAACCTGAACAAATCAATAACAAGCAAGGAGATTGAAGCAGTAATTAGCAATCTTCCAACAAAGAAAAGTCCAGGCCCAGATGGCTTTACAGCAGAATTCTATCAAACTTCTGAAGAGAAGTTAATACCAATTCTCTTCAAACTATTTCAAGCAATTGAAACAGAAGCTATTGTCCCAAACTCATTCTATGAGGCCAAAAGAACTCTGATACCAAAACCAGATAAAGACACAACAAAAAAAGAAAATTACAGGCCAATATCCTTGTGAACCTACATGCTAAAATCTTCAACAAAATATAAGCAATCAGAATACAGCAACATATTAAAAAATATATATGTCATGATCAAGTGGGATTCATCCCAGGGATGCAAAGATGGTTCAACATACAAAAGTCAATAAATGTGATACATCAAATCAACAAACTCAAGGATGAAGACCATATGATTATCTCAGTAGATGCTGAAAAAGCATTTGACAAAATTCAACATCCCTTCATGATAAAGACTCTCAACAAATTAGGGATAGAAGGAAAATATTTCAACACAATAAAAGCCATTTATGACAAGCCCACCACCAGTATCATTCTGAATGGGGAAAAACTGAGGACCTTTCTCTTAAGAACAGGACCAAGACAAGGATGTCCACTCTCACCACTTCTATTTAACATAGTGCTGGAGATACTAGCCAGAGCAATCAGGTAAGAGAAAGAAATAAAGGGAATCCAGATTGGAAAAGATGAAGTCAAACGTTCTCTATTTGCAGATGACATGATACTATATATAGAAAAGCCTAAATGCTCTATCGAAAAACTAGAGCTGGTTAATAACTTCAGTAACATTGCAGAAAACAAAATAAATGCCCCCAAATCAGATGCATTTATATACACAAATGATAAACTAACAGAAAGAGAAATAAAGTAAGCCCATTTACAATTGTCATGAAAAAAATAAAATGCCTAGGGATCAATTTAACCAAGGAGGTGAAAGAACTCTACAATGAGAATTACAAACCACTTCTGAAAGAACTTAAAGAAGATACAAAAAGATGGAAAGATATTCCATGCTCTTGGATTGGAAGAATTAACATTGTGAAAATGTCTATGCTACCCAAAGCAATCTATAGATTCAGTGCAACCGCCATCAAAATACCAATGATATTCTTCACAGAAATGGAAAAAACAATCTTAACTTTCATATGGAACAAAAAAAGACCCCAAATAGCCAAAGCCATACTGAGCAAAAAAATTAAGCCAGAGGCATAGCACTACCTAACTTCAAATTATACTACATAGGTATTGTAACCAAACCAGCATGGTACAGGCATAAAAATAGACATTCAGACCAGTGAAGTAGAATTGAGAGCCCAGAAATCACCCCTCAGGCTTACAACCATCTGATGTTGGACAAAGGCAACAAAAATCTACATTGGGGAAAAGACTGCCTCTTCAACAAGTGGTGCTTGGAAAACTGGGTATCTATATGCCGAAGAATGAAACTAGACATGCACCTCTCACCACACACTAAAATAAAACTCAAAATGGATTAAAGACTTAAGTATAAAACCTGAAACTGTAACGTTACTGAGGGAAAATATACATGAAACACTTCAGCAACTAGGTCTGGACACAGGCTTTATGAACATGAGCCTGAAAGCACAAGCAGCAAAAGAAAATATAAACAAATGGGACTATATCAAACTAAAAAGCTTCTGCACAGCAAAGGAAACAATCATCAGAGTGAAATGACAAGCTACACGGTAGGAGAAAATTTTTGCTAATTATGCATCCAACAAGGGATTAATATACAGAATATATATAGAACTCAAGCAATTATACAGTAAAAAATCAAATAACCTATTTAAAAAATGGGCAAAGGAGTTGAATAGACATTTTTCAAAGGAAGACATACAAATGGCCAACAGATACATGAAAAAATGCTCAACATCACTTGTCATCAGGGAAATGCATTGAGATACCACCTCACCCCAGTTAGACTGGCTATAATCAAAAAGATGGTGAATAACAAATGCTGACGAGGGTGTAGAGAGAAAGGAACACTCCTACACTGTTCATGGGACTGTAAATTACTACAACTACTATGGAAAACAGTATGGAGGTTTCTCAAACTACAGATTCCATACGATCAAGCAATCCCACTTCTGGGTATACACCCAGAGGTGTGGAAATCATTATGTGGAAGAGATACCTGCACTCTCATGTTCATCGCAGCACTGTTTACAATAGCCAAGACATGGAATCAACCTAAATGTCCATCAATGGATAAGGAAATTGTGGTATACATACACCATGGAATACTACTCTGCCATAAAAAAGAATGAAATTCTCCCATTTGCAACAACGTGGATGAGCCTGGAGAAACTTATGTTGAGTGAAATAAGCAAAGCACAGAGGGATAAATACGCATGATCTCACTCATATGTGGGAGCTAAGAGAGAAAGAAGGAAGGAAAGAAAGACCACAGTAGTGTGTTGGTCCTGCCGAGGGAGAGAACATTCCTTGGGCTACAATGTGGGTGGGGGAAGGGTGGGAGAGGGAGGTGGGGATAACTGAGTGGGGGAACACAGGGTACAAAAGCAATTTCTGGTAATGGGTATGCTGCCAGTATGAATCTGGTCCTCACATCATGCCACAAGGGGTGACAATCAGCTTTGTATCAAATGAATATTCATAATAAAAAAAGAAAATATATGTTTATATTCAGAAATGCCAGAAAGTTAGTTTTGTTTATGGCAGTGTGATTGACAATATCCCATACATGAAAACACCTATATAGGTAAAAGAATTGTAAAATAAAGCATGGTGCATTCATATGACGTAACGTTATATAACAACTATAATTGTATTTCAGAAAAATATTTGAGGGCATGTGAAAATGCTCAAGATATAAGATTAGATAAAAAATTATGATACAGAATTGTATTCAAAACATCATTCTATTCATAGAAAAAACTGTTGAGACAAAATAATTACCTGACATTTTGTTGTGTGTCTTTGTTGTGAAAATATGGATTCTTTTAGTTAACTTTTCTCTGTGTCTTCAAAGTACTTTTTGCAATAGACTGTATTATTTTTGGAAAAGGAAAAATAAAGGTGCTATTTTTGTTTGCTTTTAAACAGAAGTCTTAGGCAATAAAATGGTTTAAAAAGTTGGTAGTCTGAAAAATTGACCTTCCCTAGTGTTTCAATAACACACTTCATTTTGCTAGGGTTTAATGATTAAGAATGTCCTTTATGTAAAATATAGCACTTTTAATGAATGATTTGAAAAATTATACCTGATTAAAAGTGATTAAGAAACTGCCTGAAAAATGGTCTAGTGTTTTCAGACATTTTAACAAGCAGAAAGGATTTACTACAAAGGTGATCTCATTGATTATGCAAAGGTCTAATCATTAAGAGTTCTGGAGAAAAAACATCTTGACCTAAAAAAAAACTTTTCTCTAACTACCAGTAAACTAGGACCAACTTTGCATACTCTTTCCATCCTCCTCTCTCTCTCTTTCTGACTCTCTCTCTCTCTGTCCCCACTCCTCTTTTTTAAACCAAGCCTCAATATCTTGATATAATGATTGCCATTCCATGGCTTCAAATATCATTAAATCTTTTTTTTTCTGTGATAAGATTTTTTTATTTTTTTATTTTTAATTTATTATTAGCATATTTGGTCTTACAAATTGTTGTATTTCTTTATGCCCTTTGCCTGACCTATAACTTTCCAGACGCCCTCCCTCCCTTCCCACCTCTCGCATACTTAGGTTTGTTTTCTCCTTCTGAAAGTTCAACATATTGTTGTGGGCTTTCTTTCTTTCTTTCCTTCATTCCTTCCTTCTTCCCTCCTTCCCTCCCTCCTTCCCTTCCCTTCTCCCTTCCCCCTTCCCTTCCTTCCTAGCAGCCAGTTATGAGTAAGAACATGCAGTATTTCTGTTTCTTTGTCTGGCTTATTTCACTTAACGTAATTTTCTCCGGACTCATCCATGTTGCTGCAAATGGCAGGATTTCATTCTTTTTATGGCTGAGTAGTAGTCCATTGTGTACATATACCACATTTTCTGCATCCAGTCATCCGTCAATGGACACTTAGGTTGGTTCCATATTTTGGATATTGTAAATAGGGCTGCAATGAACATGGGACTGCAGGTATCCCTTCGACATGATGATTTCCTTTCCTTTGGGTATATACCAAGTAGTGGGATTGCTGGATCATATGGTAGCTTTATCTGTAGTTGTCTGAGAGACTTGCATACTGTTTTCCATAATGGCTGTGTTAATTTATATACTTACAGCCAACTGATCTTTGACAAAGGCAGCAAGAACATACATTGGGGGGAAAAACTGCCTCTTCAATAAATGGTGCTGGGAAAACTGGACATCCATATGCAGAAAAGTGAAACTGGACCTGTACCTCTCACCATATACCAAAATCAACTCAAAATAGGTTAAAGACTTAAATACAAGACCTGAAATCATAAAATTGCTAAAGGTAAATATAGGGGAAACACTCCAAGTAATAGGACTGGGCGAAGACTTTATGAATAAGACCCCAAAAGCACAGGTAACATAAGAAAAAAATAAATAAATGGAATTCTATCAAACTAAAAAGCTCCTGCACAGCAAAGGAAATAATCAACAGAGCGGAAAGACAACCTATGGAATGGGAGAAAATATTTGCAAACTGTACATCCAACAAGGGATTAATATCCAGAATATACAAGTAACTCAAACAACTCTACAATAAGGAAACAAGTAATCCAATCAAAAAATGGACAAAAGAGATGAATAGACACTTTTCAAAGGAAGACATACAAATGGCCCACAGGTACATGAAAAAATGCTCAGCATCACTAGTCATCAGAGAAATAATAATCAAAATGACATTGAGATACCATCTCACTCCAGTTTGACTGGCCATTATTATAAATATTAAATCTTGATGGATCTGTCACATGTGGTGCAACTTAAATTTGAAGAGTGTTTGAAACCAGAGTATGCAAAGCTCACAATGGAAAGTAACTACAAATAAACAGGTTCAATCTATGTGGAGAATGGGTTTTGATGGCAGCCAAGGTCAATGACAGTAGGTGACAAGAGCCATGGAGGAGGTACCAAAAGTGGTAGTTTAGTGCAAAATGCAAGGAAAAAGGAGATAGAAACTCAAAAAATAATCTAGTGGTTGTCAAACTGATTCTACATATTTATAGTCCAGGGTACCATTTTTAGAGTCTTAACAATGTGAGCTGTGTTTTCCTTAATGATTCTTTAGCACCAAGTATATTCTTTTTTTTCTCTAACTTTTTAAAGGAATTTATTTTTTTAATTGAAACATATTGATTGTACACATTTACAGGGCAGAGAGTTATATTTCAATACATGTACATATTTTATAATGATCAAATCAGGGTAATTAACATATTCAACAACACAAAACTTTATCATTTCTTTGTGATGTGAACATCTGATCTCCTCTCTTCTAGCCATTTAAGGATATACAATAAACAGTTAATTTTATATGCCTAGCACTACTGTACACTACCAGAACTTATTTTTCCTGTCTAGCTATAATTTTGTGTCCATTAACCAACCTGTCACTACCCCACTACCCTCTCCCCTTTCCAGCCTCTAGCAACCATAATTCTATTCTCCACTTCTGTTTTTCTTTAGATCCCACACACGAGTGAGAATATGTGGTATTTATCTTTCTGTGCCTGACTTATTTCACTTCACGGAATGTCTTCCAGCCTTATCCTTGTTGCTGCAAATGACAGGATTTCATTCTTTTTTATGGCTGAGTAGTATTCCATTGTGTATATATACCACATTTTTTATCCATTCATCTGTCAATGGACACCTAGGTTGATTCCATATTTTAGCTATTGTGAACAGTGCTCCAATAAACATGGGAGTGCAGATATCTCTTCAGTAAAGCATATTCTTTTTACAAATATAAACTCCATAAAAACACAGATTACTTTGTTCACTGCTTTATCCAGGACTAATATTCAGTTAGTAAATACTGGTATAACCTACTGGATTTCATAGGTTCTGATTGATGAAAGTCTAGGATGCCCATGTTGTACCACTTGTTAAATATCTTGTATATTTATTACCCCTGACTGTATCCCCAATGCCTAGTACATTGACTAGTCAATATATTAGGCATTAGGGATAATTAGCATAATTCCATTGTAGTGGGTTGAATTATGTCCCCCCAAAACTCCCTGTAGCTTGAATTGTGTCCCCCAAGTTTTATGTACTAGAAACTTAGCCCCCACTGTGGCTGTTAAGAGGGTGGGAAATCCTATTATGGTAATTGAAAGGTGGAGCCTTGAAGAGGTGATTGAATTGTAGGACCGTGCAGTGGTGAATGAATTAAAAATGGTGGTCAGAGGCGTGGTTCTAAGGACTTTAAAAAAAAGAGGAGAGTCTGACTTTCTTGCTCTCTGCTCTCTCTGCTTCTGCCATCTTGCAATGTGAGACCCCTGGGTCACTGTCACCACCACCAAATGGATTGTAGACTTCCTAGCCTCAGAAACTATTAAGAAATAAATGTCGTTTTTCTTTATAAATCACCCAGTTACAACTAGTTTGTTATAAGCAACCTAAATGAACTAATACATCCATGCACGACTTTCAATGGCCTACATCTTCAACAGGTTCATATTTTGCCCAGCCATAATCAATGCCATCCTCTCTCTACCTGTTGAACGCTATCCTATCACCAGAATAATATATCTAAAATGCTATTTTTGTCATATTTCTCCCCTGCTAAAAACCAAAAAAACACAAAACACACCAATGACTCTCTTTCATCCATTAAAATAAAACTGAAAAGTTCAAACATTTCAATTTTTATCCAAGATTCTTCAAATCTTGTCCAAACTTGTCTTTTCAATTTTAGCTGCCAAAGTTCCTCATGAATCTTTGTTCATAATGTTCTTCCTTATTGGATTATTCTCCCTATTTATCCATCAGCTCAAGTTTCGATTCCTCTATGAAATCTTTCTTGGTTACCTCAATCCATTGTAAATTCTTCCTCTTATGAAATCCAAGTATCATTTAAGTTTTGCATTTTTTATGCAAAGTATACCCTCCCTTGCATTTTAAAATATATATATCTTATCTCAAAATTCTAAATTCTCAGACTATAGAAACCATACTTGTTTCTGTACTTCTTTGCCTGTAATCCTAGAATAATATTTGAAAACAACAGATAACAGATACTTGCTGGTCAATTGGTCCTTTCTTCCTTTCTTTCTTTCAACAAATGCTTTTGAATGTCTACTCTATGCCCGGAAGTGAGGACAAAAAAATGACAAGACACAGTCCCTGATTTCCAGAACTTTTCTGTCCAGATTTATATCACCAAGGAATATTAAATAATCCACTGATCATCCAATGCAAGAAGTCTGAATTATAATTTATTGACCTGATTGATAATCGTTATTGCTTTTTCAAAATTCTATTTTTGTCTGAACTCTTTTTATTGTTGCATTCTTTTAATGATACATCCACTATTAAATAGAGGTTGAAGCAAGATAAGAGCCTCTTCAAAAACTCTATGCCGGTGGGTCTCAAACCTGGCTGCACTTAAAAATCTCCGGAAGAGCTTATAAAAGATACCTAGTGCTTGTGCCCCAATACAGACTGATTAAATCAGAATGGGAGAGTGCACATCTGAGTATCTACATTTTAAAAGCTCTACAGGTGATTTCAATGTGCAACAAAGATTGAAATTTACTGCTCTATGCCAAAATAAACTTATATTTCCATATATTAATTACATTTATGTTGAAAAATAGTGACAAATATGTATAATTTATATATTCATATGAAAATAAAATCATTCAATTAAATGCATTGTTTAAACAACAAAATTAGGTAATGTCTTCTAATGAAACAATTTTAAAATTCTTAACTATTTTTACAAGTGTAGATAAAGAAATCAGCTCTGCAATGTTCCAGCTCTATATTTTTATTTCACTGAATTATGAGATAAATCTCTCTCCACACCTGATTTAAAATACTGATTTGGACTGAGAAAATCTAATAGCAAATGTAGAGGTCAACTGTATTACACAAAGCTCTTACTAGTTTGGAGCAGTGGTTCTCAAACTCCTCAGCATCAGAATTCCCTGGAAGGCTTGCCCGAACCCAGATCGCTGGACCCCGACTCTAGAGTTTCTGGTTCAGTAAGTCTAGGATGGAGCCCCATAAATTGCATTCCTGAAGGATTCTCAGCTAATGCTGATGTTGCTGGTCTAGAGATCACACTTTGAAAACCACTGATCTATAGAGTAACGACTTATAATCAATGTTCAATAAATACTTGATCAATTTAGTTGAATCAAAATGTTATATTTTAGAGTATAGGAACCCATAATATATCCCAATACTGTTATAGACTACATTTTTATGAGTTTACTATTTTTCACGGTTCTGCCCACATATCACTATTTAAAAATCACCTGAAGCTTTTGTTAAAATGCAGATTCTTAGGTTCCATTCCAGACCAATCTAATCCAAATCTGTTAGTGTGGCCCAGTAATTTGCATTTTACAACAAAATACCCAGGTGTTTCTTGTGCACATTAAAGCTTGAGAACGAATGCTCTGTGGCTGGCCCATGGCTCACTTGGGAGAGTGTGGTGCTGATAACACCAAGGCCACAGGTTCGGATCCCTATATAGGTATGGCCGGTTAGCTCACTTGGGAGAGCGTGGTGCTGACTAGAGGATTCATAAAGCAAATGTACCTCACAGGGCCTGGTTTTCCAAAGCCTTACAGTTTCAAATATTGACCTTGCAAAGGACAGGAAATTTTCCCCAGGGCATTGAGTCTCTGTTGCAAGATAAGAATCGTAACACAGCAAGGCTGCTGGTTCTAAGACAGACAAGTTACTAATTGACATGTAAAGTTACTAAAAAGCTGCTAGAGGGAAAAGGAATGTTGGCTAAATCAAGCCTTTGTTAGTGGATCACTGAATTGCCTAACAGAATGTCATCTGACTTGTTTTTACTGAATGTTACCAGCTTCTATTGTAAAACTTGTTAAACTGTACTTAGCAAAACCCTACCTATGTCTCTTCCTGTAACTTCTTGGTCTGGAGAATAAATGCAGGAAGAGAACCCCAATTCGCGGTTAATTTCCTAAATGGAAGGATGCTTCATGCTTGAGGGTGCTGGGATATTAACCCCTTTCTGGGGCTTCTCACTGCTCAAAAGAGATGGGCTTTGAGTAATCTTTGGCAGCTCCATCACCCAGGGGGAAAAGGGTGACAAATCCATAGGAGGCAAAGCAACAGCTGACAGCACCAAGTCAAGGGTTAAGATCCCCTTACTCGTCATCTTTTTAGAAAAAAAAAAGAGAGAGAGAGAGAACGAGTGCTCTACTCTCTTATGCATTTGCTCACATTATTGCTTCTTTCTAGAATGCCCTTTCTCTCCATCTCTGTGGAAATATTTACCCATTCTTCAAAGTCCAGCCCAAATGCAGCTTCCTCTTAGAAGTCTTCCCTGATTTCATGACTCTCACACACAACAAATGCAGTACAGGGAAATGTTAGGTACTCTGAGATGGGGCAGCTGAGACACCTGGAATGGAGATATAGAATGGCCTCTGAGTTTTGCACATAAAATTATACACCTGTGTTTGTGCACACAAATGGGAAAACTACAACAGTTTTAAAGACGGTAAATGCAAGCAGTTAACACTGAACCTCTTGGTCAAAGCAACTATGTTTGAGGCACAGGTGTGGTAGCCATGCCTGGGAAGGAGAGGGGACATGAAGGAGAGGAGACAGAATGATTGCACATTGTATAACTTGAACTGTGCAGTAAGGGAAATGGACAGTAAAACTCACTGAGGGGTCTTTCCTTACCCAAAGGGAGAACAAAACAGGCAACTACCTTACTGAGTTGGTCTTGAGCGTGTGATAGGGAATAAAGAACATGGAGAAGCTAGATCTGGTAGTTGGTGGTGACATCTGAGAGGGTTGAGGGCTATGCATGGAGCTAATAAATGACAGAGTTAGAAGTTGAACTCAGGAACTCATTTAACATCTACAGTAGTATTTCTCTAAGTGTGGTAACTGTCCTACTGATCAAGATTTGCATTTCTAACAAGCTCTCAAGATAATTTTGGTGAAGACTAAAGTTTAAGTACTACTGATCCACTATACTGGAAATATGTGTGTGGTGATTATCTACACCTGGACAAATCCTTTTAGTTGCCTCCCATTCAGCAGCTAATTGAAATTACACAGTCCAATGCCATACAGAGGAACAGATAATACCTATTTGGAAGAACAAAAAGGACCCTCATGACTGGAATTAGGCAGTTTCTTCTACTTTTCATCCTCAACAGTTCATATAAGATCATCAGACCATCAATAAGTACTTACTGAATACTTTTGATATATATGCTACTAGAGGATAATGTGGTTTATAATTTGTTGTCTTAAATATCTCTTACAATTAAAGAAAAACAATGCCGAAACTGTGCTTTTTTTCTCCCCAGCAATGTGATAAGACCACAGAAGAGACTTAAAGACCATCTGGTCCAATCACCTAATTTTAAAGACATGGAACTGGAGCTCATTGACTTTGGTGCCATTTGCATTTATAAAGTGGTGTTGGATGGGGGTGTGGCTTCAGAAATTCACAGCAATGTACATCTTGCAAAACTTTCACATAAAAGCTAAAAAATAGGAAATGCTATAGCAAACTCTTTGCCATATAATTTTATAATACGTGCTCTGTCGGTGTAAAATTTATTCACCACACCATCAAAATTGATTGTCAGATTATCTTGCAAGCTAAGAAAAACAAACCATTAAGTTTAGTAGATCAGTGCAGTCCCCAGATGACATTTATTCTCTTCATCTGACAATTGACTGGTCACACCTGCTTTCTTCTCCATAATGTGCACGTGGAATTATATAGGAAAAGGCCCAACAGATGTTCAATTAACCCAGCTGTCACACATCTGTTGCTGTCTCCATAAATATGGCAGTTTGCTGGTAATTACTCTTCCGATAATCATCAAAAACTTCACACGTCTTTTTTATTGTGATAGTCACTTACTTCCTCCATCCAAACTATCTCAATGACTTTGTTTGTGATCCAAAGTTCCAGAAGATCTCCAACAATTTCTGATCCTCCAAATGGAGGAACAAGTCTGGCATTTACATACAGTGATTTGGAAGCTTACAGATGTGATCTCGGTATATTCCATTGAATCTCAAAATAAGACTAGCTAATAAAAGTCTGAAGTTGTTATTCTGCTCTAAATATGACTATTAACGTGTTGTGAGGGATGAAGGAAATTGTATTACTGTCCTGTAGCAGTAATATGTGCAGGACTGGGCTCTCCATCCTACTTTACAAAACTTTTGGAACATAGTGCATGGTTAAACAAATTTCCTGGGGTATCAACTATGTTGTGGTATTGGAGTCTTCTGGAAATTTGAGATATATAAATCTACCAGCACAGCTCTGTTTTTCTTAATAAATAAATAGTTATTGTAATGTATCTGCATAGCACTTCTTATTATTCAAAAGAGTTTCAACAAGAAGGCATTTATTGAGAACCTGCCTACATGCCAGACACTGTGCTAGGTACTAGAACTATAAAAATGATAAAACCCAGTCCCTTACTTTAGGGGTCTCTGTGGCAGCCCCAAAACTAAAAGGCCCCTTTCCTGTTAGAGATATGAACCAATTGAAATATAGGACATAGTAGTAAGGTAGCTAGATACTAAAATATCAACGTCATTGCTCATAAAACTGATATTGAAGAATATGATACATCTAAGGTCATGAGGACTTCATAATCTCAACCCCAGAATTATAGACTTAACCACTTAGCAAAATTACACCTGGAGAAACAGAGATAGCTCCTGAAAAACAAAGCAGGATACATGCTCCCTGCAGGCAGTTACTCCCAAGGAGGCAAGGGAAAACAGAGGGCTGCATTGTGCTTGCTTAACTTCTCCATCCAAAGTCGCCAAATACAGATGCTCCTTGACTTATCATGGGGTTATATCCCAATAAGCCCATGATAAGTTTAAAACATTGTCAGTCAAAAATGCATTTAATACATCTAACACACCAAACATCATAGCTTAGCCTAGCCTACCTTAAACATGCTCAGGACACTTACATTAGCCTACAGTTGGGCAAAATTATCTAACACAATGCCTATTTTATAATAAAGTGTTAAATATCTCATGTAAGTTATTAAGTACTGTACTGAAAGTGAAAAACAGAATGATCGTATGGGTACTCAAAGTATGGTTTCTATTCAATGCATATCACTTTCACATCATCATAAAGTCGAAAAAGCGTAAATTGAACCATCTTGAGTCAGGGACCATCTATAACATACTCCTCTCCCCTTCCTGTTAAGAATGAGTAAGGAATAGATCAAGGCCAAGAGCGTTACACTGATGCATGTCCTTCCACCTGAAAGGAAACATCAAAAGGAGAGAGGAAGCATTCCCCAACTCCAGCACCTGCCCTTGAGAACCTTACTGCATCGCTATTCACAGCAACCCTGAGAGGTAAATGGGAAATTATTTTTTTACCTCTTTTATGTTAGAGGAAACAGAGATCTAGAAGAGTCACCCAGCTAAGTTGAAACCAAGATAGAATAATATCTTGATTCTTCATGGTATGAATTTGGACAGTGTTACCAATGAAATTAGATGATGGATTTGTCTACACAATGCCACATGTTTTTGCAAGTGAAGCATAGGCTTTGATTCGAAATTGTTTTGTGACTATCTAAAGTTGTTACAAAAGCATCTATCATCTTGTGTATAGATGGATTTACTTGCACGTTTGAATCTTCTACCTCTGTTTAAGTGTTAGAAATAAGAAATCTTTTTTTAAAAAAAAAAAAAAAAGGAAAATCAGATTAAGCTTTAAAAAATTGAATGCCACCATAGTAAAGTTTTATAGGGAAAGCAGCCAGGCAAAGGGAGGCAAAAAGATAAGGGAGACAAAATAAAACTGGGCAGTTATCCAATGCCCAATATGAGAAAGAATTCTTGATTTGGTCCCCAGTTGTGTAAATATTGGGGAGGAAAATCAAGAATTACACTGGTGCTGTGTTTCTATAATAGTGATGAGAGTCACTAACACCCTGAGCATTCTACATATTTTTGTTTCTGGGCTAAGTAACATATACATAGTACTATATACATAAAGTACAATGTAAATGCATGTACAAGGAAATTATCATTTCTGTTTTTTTTTCAGATAGAAAACTGAATATCTGAGACTTATTTAGATTAAGTGACATCTATTTTCACATAATCACTAGTATGTGGTAGTGTGAAGATTTGAACCCAAGATGTCTGACTCCAGAGCCTGCACTGTTAGCTAGTTCATTCTACTGGTTCGTCAGCTAAGAGTATAAATTGAGTTACTTCTGGGTGCAACACATTCCCTCAGAGAAAAATAAAACACATCTAAGACAACTACCTTATTTTCAAGTTTGTAATACATTTAGATACACATGGCATACACATTAAAAAGTCTTAAGAATATTTACAGTGCACAAGTGAACACAAATGAACATATTAACAAATCCATGAGCCCTGAGATGCCTGGAATGAAAAAGTGATTAGTGTGAAAGACAATTAAGCTGACAAGTAAGTGCTGACAGGCTGAACTGTTTAAAGATGGGATAAGTTGCCTCCAGAAGTAATAAGTTCCCATCATGGGAAAGGCTTCCCAGAAAGCTGAATAAACAAACTCTTGGTAGATCAAACTGGGTTGTGTTAAATGGTATCTAAAGTCCCTCCAACCCTGAGGTTCTATGATTTAGTCAGTTTCTTTTGAATAGCTGCTATGTGTCAAGTACTGGGATAAGCTCCTCTCCCAAGACATACCCTCAAGGAGCTCACAGTGTATTAGGGCAGATAGCATAAACTCAGAAATGTAGAGTGTGATGAGTATTCATAAGGCATGGAAGCAAAGATCTATTCATAAGGCATGGAAGCAAAGAAGATCTGTACCTAACCCAAACTGGGAAGGGAGTTAGAAAGGGAAAATGAAAAGGCTTCCTAGACGTAATGGATGCCTAAACTAACCTTAAAGGAAGAGGAAAAATAAGCCAGGATTTTGTTTATCTGCTGCAAAGTAACAACCCCTACAACTTAAAACAACAAATATTTTATTCTACCTCAAAATTTTGTGGGTCAAGAATTCAGACTGGTTATTATAAAAAAGACAAAGAATAACAAATTCTGGCGAGGATGTGGAGAAAGAGGAACCCTTCTGCACTGTTGGTGGGACTGTAAATTAGTACAGCCATTATGGAGAACAGTATGAAGATTCCTTAAACAACTAGAGATAGAGCTTTCCTATGATCCAGCAATCCCGCTCCTGGGGATATATCCAGAGGATTGAAAAACATCAGGTCAAAGGGATACCTGTACTCCCATGTTTATTGAAGCTCTATTTACAATAGTCACGTGATGGAACCAACCTAAATGTCCATCAATGGATGACTGGATAAGGAAATTGTGGTATATATACCCAATGGAGTACTATTCAGCCATAAAAAAGAATGAAATTCTGCCATTTGCAACAAGATGGATGAGCCTGGAGAAAATTATTCTAAGTGAAACAACCCAGGTACAAAAAGAAAAATACTGCATGTTCTCATTCATAACCGGTAACTGAATCCATAAATACACAAATAAACAATAAAGAGAGACAGACAGAAAGAAAGAAACAACAATCACAATAATACATTGAACTTTCAGAAACTAGAAGTGGAAAAGGGGAGGGGAGGGGGGAGGGAGGGGGGCTAATGAGGAATTGGTCAACGGACACAAAGAATGATTGTGTACTGTAATGATCAATAAGCTAACTTATACTGATCTAACCACCACATGTTGTATGCAATTATTGAAAATCAGTGATGTATACCACATGTATGTATAATAAATTATCTAAAAAAAAGTTGTGTCTTCAAAACAGAATTACTGAATAAATTAAAATTTGAATAAAAATTGGTAAAAAAAAAAAAAAAAAAAGGAATTCAGGCAAGGCTCAGTTGGGCAATTCCTCTACTCCTCTCTTGAGCAATGAACCTTGGAAATTGGGCTGGTCTGTAGGATCCAAAACATTTTCACTTACATGCCTGGTACCCTGGAGAGGATGGCTTCAAAAACTGGTCTCAACTAGAACCCTCCCCCTCTTCATGAAGGTGCAGGTCTTCTCCATGTGATCCTTCAGCAGGGTAAGTGGATTCTTACGTTGTGGCTCAGGGCTCCAAGAACAAGTGTCCCCAGAGATCAAGGTGAAGGCCACAAGGATTCTTATAATTTAGCCTTAGAAGTTGAGCAATATCATTTCTAACACAATTTATTGGTTACACAGGGATCAACGTAGGAGGGGACACACAATTGTGTAAATATTGGGAAGGAAGCCTCAGTTTCCTCAGCTGTAAAATGAAAGTAAGAATAAAAGTACCTACGTCATAAGGTCATTGTAAAGATTTAATGAGATAATCCAACATAACATGCTGAGCTTGTTTGCAACAGAGCCCATACTGGGAACTATTAAGAGGATACACTATGGGAATTGAAAATGGAAGGCATCATACAGCCTGGTTACTACACCAAACTAAGAGGTTTGGGAGATTTGGGAGAGTACAATTTTCAACTACAAGGAATATCATGCACAAAGACAATGAGGCATGTAAGAAAAAGTTCTGAAAAACACCAAGTCAGGAATCTATATAGAGTTGTGGTTAAGGGTGCAGCCTCTGGAATCAGATGCTGGAGCCAGATATTTACCAGTGCAGATTTTGTATCCTATGTCTGACCTGTCCAATAAGGCTGTTTAAGTTTAAATTAATTTAGTTAAATAAAACTAAAAATTCAGTTCCTCAGCCTCACCTCAATCACATCACCCACACTTCACATGCTAAGTAGCCACATGTGGCTAGTGGCTACCATATTGGACAATACATATGTGGAACATCTCCATCATCACAACAAGTTCTGTTTCTAGAAGCTCATTTAATAGACCACTACTTAACTAACTTGTCACATTAACTCTCTATTCCCATTTCAAATTATGTGAACTGATGCCCACAACACACTGAAACTCATGGGTTATTACCACACATTTCTTCACGCATAAGCGGTTTGCTTATCAAAAGTCAGTTGTGTTTGTTCCCACACCTGTGTATTCCAGTTTACTTATGTTGTAATTATGCAACTTTGTTAAATTTGTCAACAGATAAAATACAGATGGGAAAAGTCTTACTTGTATGCAAATTAGGTTGAATGCCTCATTAAGAATTAATAATGACAAGTGGCTAAAATTTATTTCCTGTAGAATTAGGAATAAGAGAATTATAAGATACTGCATGATCTCACTTATGTGTGGAACCTAAAAAAGTTGAACTCATAGAACCAGAGAGTAGAACTGTGGCTGCCAGGGTCTGGGGGTGGGGGAGCGGGAAATGGGGAGATGTTGGTCACAGGGTACAAACTTTTAGTTATAAGATAAACAAGTTCTGGGAATCCAATGTACTGTACTGCATGGGTGGTGATGGTTGTGTTAATTTGATTGTGGTAATCATTACACAACATATGAGTAATATATATCAAATCATCATGTTGTACACCTTGAATATATTCAATCTTTATCTAATAAATAGCTTTAAAGAAAAAAATTAAAAGACTGAGGGAAAAAATCTAGGATCCTATACTCAGCTCACTTCAAGACAGTCTTTAAATACTTACTCCACTTTAAAAAATCTAAAACTGAAAAATCTTAGACAATACAATTATAGACTTGATTTATGCAAGAAAGATGAAGCTGAACTCCCATAGACACGTTTATCAAACTATGAATAAATAAATACACATAATATCCTAAGTTAATATAAATATATTTAGAGAGACAATCAGACATTGTATGCTTTCTAATGGAAGAAGACAACACCACATATAAAGTAGTCCTGAACTCTTACAACTGATTAACAATTTCAGTAATGTTGTGGGATACAAAATCAATAGCGTTTTTATACTCCAATAACAAACTAGCAGAAAATGAAATCAAGAAAGCAAGCCCATTTACAATAGTCTCCAAAAAAATAAAATAGGTAGGTATCAATTTAATGAAGGAGGTGAAAGATCTCTACATTGAGAACTACAAAACACTACTGAAAGAAATTAAAGATGACACAAAAAGGTGGAAAGACATACCATGTTCTTGGATGGGAAGAATTAACATTGTGAAAACATCCATTCTACCCAAAGCAATCTACAGATTCAATACAATCCCCATCAAAATACCAATGAAATTCTTCACAGAAATAGAAAAAGCAATCCAAACATTCATGTGGAAAACAAAAGACCTCGAATAGCCAAAGCAATCCTAAGCAAAAAAAATAAAACGAGAGGCATAACACTACCTGACTTCAAGTTATATTGCAAAGCTATTGTAACCAAACAGCATGGTACAAGCATAAAAACAGACATTCAGATGAATGGAACAGTGTAGAAAACCCAGGAATCAACCTACATACTTATAGCTGACTGATCTTTGACAAAGGCAGCAAGAACGTACATTGAGGAGAAGACTTTTCAATAAATGGTGCTGGGAAAATTGGACATCCATATGCAGAAAAATGAAACTGGATCTGTACATCTCACCACATACCAAAATCAACTCAAAATGGATTAAATACTTAAGTACAAGACCTGAAAACATAAAATTGCTAAAGGAAAATATAGGGGAAACACTCTAGGTAAAAGGACAGGGCAAAGACTTTATGAATAAGACCCCAAAAGCACAGCCAACAAAAGAAAATATAAATAAATGGGATTATATCAAACTAAAAAGCTTCTAACTGGTAAAGGGATGTGAAAATCAACTACACTGTATATTGATAAATTAAAATAAAAAATAAATATTTAAAAAACCCATAAGCTAAATAAATAAATAAATAAAAATAAAAAGCAGCTGCACAACAAAGGAAACAATCAACAGTGTGGAAAGACAACCTATGGAATGGGAGAAAATATTTGCAAACTATACATCCAACAAAGGATTAATATCCAAAATATACAAAGAACTCAAACAACTACACAGTAAAAAAACAAGTAATCCAATTTAAAAATGGGCAAAGGAGATGAATAGACACTTTTCAAAGGAAGACATACAAATGGCCAACAAGTACATGAAAAAATGCTCGGCATCACTAGTCACCAGAGAAATGCAAATCAAAACCACAGTGAGTTATCATCTCACTCCATTTAGACAGGCCATTATTAAAAACACCAAGAATAACAAATGCTGGCAAGGATGAAGGGAAAGAACTCTTCTGCACTGTTGGTGGGACTGTGCACAGCCATTATGAAAAAGAGTATGGAGGTTTCTCAAACAACTACAGATAGAGCTATCATATGACCCAGCAATCCCCCTAGTGGGTATGTATCCAAAGGAATGGAAATCAGCATGTCAAAGGGATACCTACACTCCCATGTTCATTGCAGCTCTATTTACAATAGCCAAAATATGGAACCAACATAAGTGCCCAATGACGGATAACTAGATAAAGAAAATGTGGTATATATACACAATGGAATACTACTCAGCCATAAAAAGGAATGAAATTCTACCATTTGCAGAAACATGGATGAGTCTGGAGAAAATTATGTTAAGTGAAATAAGACAGACAAAGAAACAGAAATACCACATGTTCTCACTCATAACTGGCTGCTAGGAAGGAAGGGAGAGAGGGAGAGACAGGGAGAGGGAAGAAGGAAGGAATAAAGGAAAGAAAGAAAAGACCACAACAATATGTTGAACTTTCCGAAGAAGAGAACAAACCTAAGGATACTAGAGATGGGGAGGAAGGGAGTAGGTTTGCGAAGTGATAGGTTGGGCAAAGAGCATAAAGAAATACAGCAATTTGGAAAAATGAATATGCTAATAATAAATTTAAAAATTTAAAATAAACAAATAAATAAACATGGACCCTAAAAAGAAAAAAACAAAAGCAATCTTTTTACTGCAATGAGTGCAAGGGACATACTCTTGCTCGAATATTTATTCTAAAATAAATCTGAAAACAAAATTATTTTTGAAAAAAAATTTTTTTTGCTTACTGTGAAGTTCCTGGACTGAGAATGAGATGATCACTTTTATGTGCATTAGTCACGGCTTGTTGTAAGCTTCTTTGTGCTTTACCAACTTCCATCTCCCTACAACTCGGTGGATTTCTGGGTTGCTGTTGGGAAAACCCTCCCACAATGGCACCTCCAGAGTCAGCAGCAATGTAAGGAGGCTTCACGCTCCAGGCCACTCAATTTTCTTGAAGCCTGTTGTGGTGCTTCATCGCTTCACAACAGCAGGTTACGGGAACCCTTTAAGTTTATCATCCTAATAAAGATGCCTGTAAGTAAAAACAAAAAACAAAAAAATAGAAAATAAAATAAAACACAATAAAGTAGTCCCCAAAAGAATAATTAAACTTCTAGATGCGATCAAGTCTCTAGATCCAATTGCCATTTTATAGGAAACACAGAGCACAAAGGGGCTTGTTAAACTACACCATGGGAATGCAATTAACAAAATCCATACTGTGGGAAACTCTACAAGACAAACAACCTGGTTTCTTCAACACTTGCAAAGAGAAAAAAGAGATGAAGGGGTAACTTACAGATTAAAAAAGACTTAAAAGATAGAGCAATCAAGCACAATGTGTGTACCTTATGTGGATCCTACTTCAAATACAGTGTATAAAATATTTAACATTTATGAGACAATTGGAAATATGTACAAATACAGGATATTTGATGCTATTAAAAGAATTATTAATGTTATAGGTGAAATAATTGTATTGCTATTATATTATTTCTAAGGGTCCTGTTTTTCTGGAGATGCATATTTACAGATCAAGAGGGTAGTGGATGGGGGTATGGATGAAGCTTAATAGATTGATTATTATCAGGGCTGG
Source organism: Galeopterus variegatus (assembly GCF_000696425.1). Classification (NCBI taxonomy): domain Eukaryota; kingdom Metazoa; phylum Chordata; class Mammalia; order Dermoptera; family Cynocephalidae; genus Galeopterus; species Galeopterus variegatus. The sequence goes on from NW_007727432.1 coordinate 49,978, forward strand.
ATATTGGGTACATGGGGATTCACTATACTATTCTATCACCTTTGTGTACATTGCTTTTTTTTTTTTTTTTTTAATCTCACAAACATTTTATTGTGTCTGGACAGGCAGATAACTTGAAGTAAAATGGGAAATTACACTTTATAGCTCAGACAACTTCAATTTTCCCTACCTTCCAACCAATGAATTGTTTCTTCCATTGTAAAACTAAATATATTTCTGAACACATTTTTGTTCAAGGGTTGTACTTTATTCTTCCTTATTACTTCACTGATTTTATTCTAGGAAAATTAAACCGCCACAAAATTAAATTGAGGACTAGGTCTTAAGGGTGATTCCTGAGCAAACTAGAAAGACAAGGAATCACTAACTTCTCTCAAGTTTCTGTCTCCCTACCCCAGGTCATGATTGATACTGATTCAGTTGTATGTTTGGTTTCCTGAAGGGGAGAACCAAATTAGAGAACTGGCATTTCTGTCTTTAAAAAAAAAAAGGAAAACATAATGCCAAAATATAGCATTAGAGGGCCAGCCCCGTGGCTCACTCGGGAGAGTGCGGCGCTGGTAGCGCTGAGGCCGTGAGTTCAGATCCTATATAGGGATGGCTGGTGCACTCACTGGCTGAGCGTGGTGCGGACCACACCGTGCAGAGGGTTGCGATCCCCTTACAGGTCAAAAAATACCCAAAAAACATTAGAGAGGTAAAGGGAAGAGAAGACGCATTCTGTGTCAAAAAGAATCTCTTCCTTTAACAGGAGATAATCCAGCTTCTCTGTAGATATCATTGCACAAATGAATAATTTCTTAAAATCATAATCCAAGGAATTTCTCTACTATAAGAAAAATTCAGGTTTAAAAAAGCAAATAAATTAGTTAAGGCATGTAAACAACTGTCCATTTTAGTTATATATCTTTTTTTTAAAAAGGTTTCTCTGTAGAGTACATCAGACAGTACGAGGCACACCTTACACGTCAGAATCCAGAGTGACAACACCACACAACACCTTCCCCACTGCACTCACTGGTATAATTGTGCTGAGGGCGCTAGAGTCACATGCCAATCCTTCGCTCATCTTCTGACCATCTGGAAGTCTGCACTTCCAGTGCTTTTTCCATTATTGCTGTGTGCTATTTTGTTGTGTGATGTGATCTGAAGCCTTTTCAGTGTTAGTCTACTCAGATGTTTTCCACAAAGCTTCCTGGGAAAAGGCCAGCTTTTCCCATTACATTGTAGTGTGCCTTTGTTTTGTTGTTGTTGTTGTTGTTTGTTTGTTTTAATTTTATCAATATACAATGTAGTTGATTTTCTTGTCCCTTTACCGATTCTTCCCTCCCCCATCCTCTCCCCCCTCCCCCCATCAACATCATATCTGTTCACTTGTCTTAACAAGTTCAAGAAATTGTGATTGTTGTGTCTTCTTCCCCGCCTTCCCCCGTTTGTTTGTGTATTTATTTATTTTTAGCTCCCACAAATAAGTGAGAACATGAGATATTTCTCTTTCCATGCCTGACTTATTTCACTTAATATGCTTTTATTCTAAGTCCATCCAAATGTGGTATGTATCTACACAATGGAATTCTGCTCTGCTATAAAAAAGAATGTAACGTGCCTTCGAACCAGCCATTCTCGCAGTTTTTAGGAACAAACACAGTATCTCCTTTACGTTCAAGTTCTGCTTCGCTCTGAAGAGGATAGAAAACCACTGCCCCTGGGCCTTTCACAAACAACAGGTTCAGACTCATTTGTGACAGGACCCAGGGAAGAACACACCTTATGAGGAGGGTGAGAAGTCGGGACCGCAGAATCCGGGGAGCTTGTCTTCCACTGAAAAGCATCCTGGGCTAGAGCTGCTCCTGCTGCCGCTGTTGGGTCTGGGCCGTCCTCGTCCACGGAGCAGGAGCTGGCCCTGCTGTGGTCGCCCCCTAGCGGCAGCTCAGGTTCCACCGCCCCCTGCAGAGGCAACTTGCTTCCACCCACTTCCACTTCCAGAGTGAGTGATGCTGGAGAGGATACCTGGGGCTTCCAAGGCAGGCAGTATTCTGTACCTGGATGGGCGTCTCTGCTGTGGCAGGGCATTCTCCGTTGTGTGCTGCAACTGTCGTCACAGCATTGAGGGTCTGGTTGACTGTCATCTGCCCATTCATGTGCAACAAGACCTCAGCCTGAGGACTTGTCTAGATGTAAGCTGCTGACACCATAGCTGGAGACAGCACTGGGACTCCCAGCCACACCGTTTCCCTGGAGCTTCTGAGCAGGCCTTCCCACAACAGAAGCACTGATCATGGTCACCCCTCGACTTGTCTGACCAGCAGTAGATATAAGGACTTTAGCTTGGGAAGCATTTGTTACCAGCTTTGTGCCTGGTACCACGTAACTGCCAGGAAAAACGCCTATCTTGCTGATATGCATTGATGTGCCTTTGAACCAGCCATCCTGACAATGCTCAAACACTAAAAACATCTCCCGTCTTCTCAGCTCTAGTTCATCTTCTTTCAGAGGAGTGTATGGATATATAGCAACATACACACTGAGGCAAGACTGAGGCTATAAATGTGCAATCTGGTCAGTGGACTGATTCTGCTGTCCCATTCCAGCAGCAGCAGTGCCTGGCAGAGTGGAGGCCAAGACAGTGGTAGCCAGGAGAGAGGATGGGGGAAGGGAAAGATTCATAGTTCCAAGGGTTGCTTGGTGGAAAACATCTGATGGGAAAGTGAACAAGGGGCCAGTTGTCACTGGGTTGCTTTGGGGTGGGGTCACATTTAACCCAATGCTACTTATATGAACCTGAGAAGGGACACTGCAGGAAAGCCCAGACAGATCAAGCAGCAGCTGCGGGTTTGCTGGAGCTGGTGAGGACAGGAGGGCTGATCTCCATGGACTGGTCATTGTGAGACACCCACTTTTTGGTGTTCTTGGTGTAGGAGTGCTTTGGGGCAGTGCTGCTCTGGGCTGCCGCTGGGGTACATTCTCCAGCATCACGTCCTGGCACAGGAGGTTTATCCCATTCTATCAGCTGCTTAGCGGCTGAGTTAAACGCAACATATGAAGTTGGAAATATTCCTATTTTGTCTGCCAGCATTCCTTCAGCCCAGTTTTCATCCACATGCGATCACAGTCAGAACATCACCCTCTGAAAATGGAAGGCAATCTTTGCTTTCTTGTCTTTCACTTCCAAGTCATAAGGAGCTTTGCACGGAGGTAGGGGCTGAGGTAATGGGTTAATAATCTGTACAAAGTTGGTGGGGAACCAAAGCCATGGATCCCGTTGACTTCCCCATAGTACCAATTTTCATCCACCTGTAGATGGAAAATGATCATTTCACCCTTGCTGAATTTAAGGTCTCCAGGCTCTTTTCCTTCACAGTTGTATAATGCTTTGGCATATGGTAACTGAGGTATACTCTTCACCAGGGGGCTCCAGACTTGCACCCAGGGCTGCTGTCCATCCTGGGAACTCTGCAGATCTTTTGAGCTACAATTAAGCCATAGCACTGCTCTGAGCTCTGAACACATTTGTGAGGCTGGTCCCACTGCCTCCACCCTAGCCAGGTTTCAAAGGCCTCTGCGTAATGCCATCCAGAAGTCTAACCAGCAGGATGTTAATGGGAAGCTCCTCCACACTCTAGCCAATGAGAGTCCTGCACTCAGGACGTAAGTTCACTTTGGGAATCTACTATCCTCAGCAAACATCATTTACAAAACATATGCTGGCAAGGCAAGACCTTTGCACAAGCTTGGAGACACTCCAAAAAGTCCAACAACGCATATTCATCCATCTTTATCTACTTTACTGAGAAAGAAAAAGCTTCAGAAATGTTCGTAGTTGCGTGCATCCTTTAAAATGATTCACGTAACATCCATTTCAGACTTTGCTAGCTTTGGAGTTTGGGAAGTCCGAGGTCCAGAGGTACACATCTGGTAAAGGCCTTTTTCTTGGTGGGGGGTCTATACAGGGTCTCATGGCAGCAGAGAATCACATGGCGAGAATAGCAAGAGCCTACTTTGTGTACATTCTAAATTCTCTATAACACAAAGTTTAAAAAAGATAAAATATTTCATGCATCTATCATTTTTCTCATCAACCTTTTCTATTAAGAGACCAACTCGGTTTAACAGCATCAGATGAGGAAAATGAAACAAAATAATATAATAAAGATTAAGAAAGTTCTGATTATTTTCCATAATGCCCCTCTTCATATCAAACCAAATTCTCAAAAATGTTTTTTTATGTGCATTTTTCTTTTTTTTTTTTTTAAAGATGACCGGTATGGGGATCTTAACCCTTGATTTGGTGTCATCAGCACCACACTCTCCCAAGTGAGCTAACCGTCCATCCCTATATGGGTTCCGAACCCATGGCCTTGGTGTTATCAGAGCCACACTCTCCGGAGTGAGCCACGGGCCAACCCCTTTTATGTGCATTTTTCAAACACAGGCTGAAGGCACTAGCAGTCGGCCTACTAGGTATACCAGCACTGATTCTAATAATACATTTGCCACTGTATTAGTCCATTTCTGTTACTTACAAAATACCTGGAACTGGGTAATTTAGAAAGAAAATAAAATTTATTGCTTACAGTTTTGGAGGCTGTAAGTCCAAAGTCCAGGGAACACATCCAATGAAGGCTTTCTTTGGTGGTGACTTCAGTAATCACAGAGTATCACATTGCAAAAATGGTGGAGCATAATAACCTCAAACGTGTGTGGCAATTATGAGGTAAGACACCTGGCAATGGAGCCATCATCCAGGAAAGAATGTGCAACAAGACAGAGGTGTGTGCCTCCCAGGCACTGGTGCCCTTAGGAAATAGTCATGCACTTCTCTGTGAGGTATTTTTCTCCTTCAATTTCCTGGCATTCTGGGGTAGGAAGTAATTTTAGTATTCTCTGAAGCTTTATGGTTCAGAAGACAATTGTTGTGTTTAGCAAGGGAATAAAAAAGCCCAATAAGGGGCCGGCCCGGTGGCGCACTGGATAAGTGCGCCGCTTGGGAAGCGTGGCGGCGCCCCC